>NW_017306433.1:203434-256499 GCF_000935625.1 Nanorana parkeri
AAAGAAAAAAAATTCCCACCTTTCTAGTCATTGTATAGAAGGCTTCTATTGCTCTAGTTATTGTATATAATACCACAGGCAGCTTCTATTGCTCTAGTTATTGTATAGAAGGCCACGGGCAGCTTCTATTGCTCTAGTTATTGTATAGAAGGCCACAGGCAGCTTTTATTGCTCAGGATAGATGACAATGTGCAATTAAAGCCGAGGTAAACTTAGCCCCCCCCCCTCTTGTCCTTGCTGGCACCAACATCTTCATCTGGTCATCTTCTACGTTCGAAAGCTTCAGCCATCTTGATTGGCTGGGCTAGAACGCCGTAACTCCCACACGTGCAGGGGAGTTTATTCAATTTTGCGCTTCAGTGTACATTCTGAAGGTGGTAGGTAAGTTTGTTTTAATGCAGAAGAGATATAGCACGTCTCTTCAATAAAGAAGCCTGTCTGCTTTTTTCAGTTAAGTGTTTTTTTTTTTTTGTTGTGTTTTTTTTTTTACCCCTTTCCCCCTCCTCCCTCTAAAATCATTAATAAATCTTTGAGATATTTAAGCCTCTGTTAAGACAATCTGCACATCTAGTTTACAGCTGATATGAGATCTGCCAGCATAGTATAGACAGCAATAATTATGGTAAACCTCCCAACCCCCCCATTAACATTATTAGAAGAGGAAAAGCTAGGTAGGATTGTTAGGTGAAAAGGTAAGCAGCAATTTTTAAATGATGTGTGAATGGGAACATGCACAGAAGTCGGTGTTATTCCAGTTTGGGCTTACATATACTTTAAAGCTCATTTTCACTTTTGTAGCCAATCACTAAAATGTCATGTTAATATAGTTTCAAATGTGAATATTTTAAAGGAAATCTAAGGAACAAAATGCAATATATCGCAGCATACCAATCCTTAGGTGTGATGGCTGCATTTGTTTTCACTGTTCAGAAAATAACTTGGTTTTTCCAAGGAACACATTGGCTATGTAACTTCCTGTGAATTCACAAACATCCTCATCTTCCTTCCACGCCACCTTCCCCAACAGTTCTGTTGAGGGGGTCTAATGTTGGAGGGACAGCTGTGAATGGCCCTGAGTTCCAGAATGTTGATGGAAAGATGAGATTCGTTTGACCAAGTATGTTGATCTGTTAAGGAATCCAGGACTCCTTTCCAATATGACAGACTGGCATCTGGAAATGGATCTTCCCTGGAATTCCCCAAATCCAGTGCTAACGTTGAAATCCACCATGTTAGAGACCTTTTACCAAGCTATGAATGGTACAGCCTCAAAGGAGGCCACCATTGGCCCAGTACTGAATGGAATTAAAGGGCCTACGACAGAATTTGGCCATGCTTATGTAGGAAGAGGGAGGTGCATCCACGGGAGCAATGAAGGCCTCGGGAGAGGAGAGTCATCATTGTCTGCAGTCAGAATCAGTGCTGAATTTACAGGGGTCCTCAGGGAAGGCATTGTTAACCTCCGCAGAGTCGTTGGCAGAATGTGAGCCAGCAAGGCTCTTGGTCCCATTGTGCAGGGGTACTCGGGAAAACCACAACAAAGTGTAAGGAGTTAAAAGCTGTCCTGGGCCGGGCACTGAAGGCGGCGGCGGAACTGAGGAAATCCCTGAAGATAGTTTTGTGATCTCTGGTGCCACAAGCTCTTTTACATGATGGTAATGACAAGGAGATGACTTGGAAAGGTAGCACTGACAACACTAAATTTAAATCCCACGGTTAGCGAGAAGGTGTAACGGGCAGAAATGTTAGTAACCCCTTGTAAAAAAAAAAAAGTGTAAATCAGTGAATAAAAAATAGCAAGAAGACATGGAAAAAGAACAGACTGCAGACGCCTGCCCTTTTGATGGCGCTTAGAGCCAAATGATGTTCTACATCCAAATGGAGAAATGAATGAACACAACCCACTGAAAAAGCATGTAAAAAACCCCCCCAGTGGCACATACTTGGGTTTTAACAGCAGTCTGGTGTCCATGGTGACTATCTTCCATTGTTAGGGGAGAATTCTGCCCTCTGGCAATACCGTAGACAGAAGCCACCATGACAGAGAAATCTTGATTCAAGGATGTAAGACTAGACTTGTCCCATACCTTGACAATGCTTTGAAGGTGGTTACCATTGGTCCCAGCACTTGAATGCCACTTGGCAGGGAGGGTTGCTATCGGGATAGAAGTTGCCTAACCTGACTGCAGCTATGTCAACTTCTCCTGGCACAGAAAGACCTTGGCCTGAAGGGTATCCAGGAGAAGGCCCAAGTACTTAATGTTTTTACAGAATCACAGATGGGTTCTCGATGTTCACAATTGATTCAAAGTCCTCCAATGTCTGCAGTGTGTACTGGAGTCTAAAGCCAGGGAAGTCTACTCTCACAGCAGCAGATCACCCAATTATCGGATGATGAAGACCCAGAACTGGTACAAGGACTTTTGTGAACAATCTTGGAGCCAAAAAGAGTAAAGTAAACGGCCGATAGTGGTCACCCACAGCAAAGAAGAAATTGATGATGACCTGGAAAGATAGCAATGTGTAAATATACATCCCCTATGTTGATGGATGCCAAGAGGTCTCCATGATGAAGAGACAACTGAATAGATTCTATTCAAAACTTGAAAGTGTATGAAGGCATTGTGGGCCATTAGGTTCAAGACGAGTTGAATGCCTCCTTTTTAGGTTTTGGAGCTGTAAACCGCTTTGAATAAAACCCCATACAGTGCCCAACCTTTTAGCTACATCATCTTCTGCGACAGATAAAGCACCCATCCCAAACACAACTATAAACCTGCTATGCCACTCACAAGAAGTGTCTTCAGATACGGAGACAAACTGCCACAGTTCAGCTCCTGAAAGTTCTGCTAGGAATCCCCGGAAGGGTTGGCCTGACCTGAAAGAGACCTATGTTACTTGGAACACAGATGGGTTGTCATTGCCAACTGCAAGACTGTCACAGGGAGAACCCAAGTATACTTAATGAACTGGGAAAACCTGAACTCATTGGCTAACTGCAGAGACTTCCAGGATTTCCACTATCCAGCCAGAGTTGATGGTAAAAAAAAATATCTTCCAAGTTAAGCAAGAAATAATGCAAAAGGGAAAGTATATCCATTCCCCTAAGGACACTAAGTGAAAGTGAACAGATGTAAAGGTGGGAGGGGTTATAGCCTCGAGGGCTGGCCTTCAGTTTTCTATGTGCCTAGTCCCAATTTCTCCTGCAGGTGGCAGTATAACCCTAGGCTGCTTATCGAGCTGTGTCCCTCAATGGACCATAGTAAAAAAAAAAGCTGTTTCTTGCTATAGGAACAGGGTAAAAAAAAAATGCTAGGGCATGGTCTATTGGGGGGGAAAGGGAGCTTTGGGGTCACATTTGAGTTATACCTAGACATAAACTTTAATTGTATCGGACCTGTCACTGTTGTACACTTACATCAGACACCTGAGGAGGAGAGGGACACATTTACTTATTAGTAAAACGTGTCAAGTGATGTGCTAAGTGATATAATGTATGCCTCTCCTATGCAGAAAGTAAACCTTGCAATAGATTTTTGATGACCATGTCTCCGTTAGGCCACATTGGGCAACACTAAAGTCTGAGGTGCCTTGCTGTACATGAGTCATTTTGGAATCAGGCAAGTTAATGCTGTCACTATTGTTTCCCTGTACTAAGGCATCATATTGCAGCTCTGTTCATCTTGCACCCCCTCTTCATAGAAATAAACATAAAGCTCAGGTGAGCTGTTGTGTTTGTGTCCATAGATGGGTCTCCAAGGCCTTAATAAAATAAAAGGCCTTTGTATATTTAAGGACTACCATGGCTACCCTCATGTGCCCACAATACATAAAACACAAATACAAGTGTTTTGCAAATATGTGGATATTTTATTGCTGTTCAATACTGATATCTATAATAATTTGCTGATTAATGGGGGGGGTTAATTTTTTTTTTTTTAAATACACAGACCAATGCACGTATTGTCACATAAGGGCTGGAGACATTTAACCTTTTATATAATTGGAAAAAAGTCAAAACATAAACACGCCATATCCCATTTTATTTAAAGTTTAATGTATTATGAGTTGTGTTGCCTAGACATTAAAGAATAACTAAGTACAGTTTATCCTTTTTGCCAACCCCTTCTGACCTAAATGAACTGGCCCCAGATGCATATTACCATATATCATGTGGACTTGGCCTGCAGGAATCTTCAGAGCTTTGCAGAAATGTTTTTTTTGCCTCTGGCCACATCTGTGCTATTAATCCATATAGATTTCTATGGGATGGTCTCCCAATACAGGAGATGCTTGGTGAGAAATCCCCATAGATGTAAAAGACAATTTAATGCGCAGGTGCTCTAGGCTTACACCAGGGGCTCGGCACATTCCTGCAGATAGTGGCCATTTGAATCGAGAAAGTGTACATATCGGGGAGGAGGGAAGATTTACTTTAGGGTACAGGTCGGCAAAAATGATACCTGTACTGTGTCTTTTACCAATCTTAAAAGGAACCTGTACTGAGAGAATGTAGGGACAGGAACTGCTGCTCTCCTGAAAATACTAGTGGCCTGGCTGTCTCTGGCATCAATACTGACCTGGAACAAGCATGTGCATTAGAAAGTAAGAACAACTGATTTCCATACTTGTTCCAGGACATTGACTGGAATCAATGGATCATCATGACTAGTATTTTTAGGATGGGTCAGCAATGGCAGGCCACATATTGTCTCCTTGCACAGTTGTGTAAATGTGGAACAATCCTGTATCAGTATGTAAAACCAAGTTTTCTCTTCGCTTGCTGGATATTCCCAGTATCGTAGATCTCCTTTATTTGCTGGGTAGTGCCATTCTGGTAAGCCGGTAGCTGGACTCCACTGGTGTCCTGTACTAGGTAACTTGGCCGAATGCCTCCCCTGCCGGAGTAAACTGGACCGTGGCCCCCACCAGTGCCAGATTGAGCTGCTTTCTTCAGTGTGTATGCATTGCATCCGGCTTTGGTGACCGAATCAATCACTTGTTTGGCGTACTCCTGGAAAGCATCCTCTTCCTTTATCATCAAAGCTTCATTCTGTTGGTCATAAGCTACCTCTGCTTCTTTTTCTGCCTGCGACATGACTTTCTTCTCAGCCTAAATTTTAGCAAATAACATTAAATAGGATTTTGAAAACTAATATCGTACAATCAGACAATATATATTGCATTCCTTAAGTCCTCATTCACACTAGAAAAGGCCGGCACGTACAGCTCCGTGCTGCATGCACGGCCGTATTGGGCAGCTCCCGGGAAGGACCGGTGGTGCATGTTATTAGTACGCAGCCCCTGTCCTTCTCGGAGTACCATACGCCCATACGCCCCCCCCCCACCTCAAGTGCAGGTCCGTATGTGTGGGTGTCCCGGCTCGGATGCAGACAGGATCCATACTGTCGGCGTACGAGTAGGATCACCCGCATGAACGTGTGAATGAGGGCTAAATGTGATGGCTGCATTATTTCTCATTGTCAGGCTATGGACATTTTCAGCAAGTACAGAAATGCCTGTTGATCTTGCCACAGATGCTGTGTCCTTTGTCACTTCCTGTAGACAGCAAAAACAATTGTACCTTTTTTCTTTTGTAACCTTTTAAGCCTATCAATCTATAGGATTAAGCAATTTTGTACCTACGTGCTTTAAAGGGCCAGAGGTCCTAGCCCCTGACCCTAAATGATAATATTATATAGTAGATAATATAATTTTATATTCTGTTTTCTAACATTCATATTTTTTTAAATATACAATCTATCATGTAATAGAAATGATCAAAGGTAGATGTGTGTGGATTCCAGCCTGGGGTGACAACCATGGCCCCTTCCATAGAGTGGAGAAGTGAGTGTTCCCATGAAGGGACAGGAAGTGTGTTATTCACAGGATTACTAGGTAAAAATACAGGGTAAGAAGTCTGAAAATAATAGAATACTAATGCAGTCCAGTCCACCTGTACTCCATCCAAAAGTAGCAGCAACGTTTTGGCTGATGTTGGGCTTTAGGGCATTTGGATTTTAATGAGTTTTATGTTTGTCTATAGAATTTGAATTCAAAGGCTTCTCATACTGCTTCTGGGAAGGACTGCAGCCCCATATAACATGATTCTGTACTGTGCAGGTGAATGTCTGGGTAAGTCTGCAGAGCTTTATAAGAAGGCAGCACTCCAAACCAGGGAACTTCCTGTATGCATTTAAGCAGATTTAAATTGCCATTTAGGCTGGGTTCACACCTGGGCGTTTTTCAGCGCTGATCGAAACGCTCAGCAAGTGAAATCTCATAATTTCCTATGGTCATGGCTTCCCACCTGGGTGTATTTCAGCGCGTGGAAACGCCTACCCCAAAACAAGTACAGGAGCTTCTTTGGGGCGTATTTCCGGACGTATTCATTGGTATTCCCGAGTGTGGCTCGGGGTTAACAAAGCGGTAACCCCGAGACACACTCGGGAATACAGCGTAGGTCTTACCTTGTCCGCGATCCCCACTGTGTCCTCCGGCCGCTGCCGTCTTCCATCCCTTGCAAACGTCCGCATCGCAGGGTGGTACCGTGTGTTTTTTTCCCCAAAAATGGGAAAAAATCATACCGCCAGGGAGGTATAAAAACGAGCGTCGAACGCGCGTTTCACTGAACTGAAAAATGTGCATAACGCCCAAGTGTGAACCCAGCCTAAGACATTGACGATACATTAGGGGACGTTTTATCAACAAAGGTTCCAGCCATTGCCTCTGTTATGTGACGCACTTTGCTAATCTTTTATAGACATGCAACTAATGTAGTATAATATTGCATCGTAATCATGTCATAAATGTGCCGTATTGCTTTGAGCCCACTGCTTTGTTAGATTATAGCAGATTTGGCACACTGTCGCATTGTGTGTGTGGAAAATTTGCAATTAGCCTAAAAATAGTTCTCAGAAACGGATTTTAGGAAGTCGTTTTGAGATATTTGTTTGAAATGTGGTCTTCATCACTTCTTAATTATGTGACCGCTGTTTTATTCTGCCGCAATCTAGTTCATAACTAGACACTTGCGACCAATGTGTGGAAACAGGCAGACATTAAAAAACAGAAAATGGGGCTTGCAAAATGTTTAGCTGCAAAAGGTGGAATAGGAGCTGCAAATGGTTTAACGCATTCGCATGGTGAGACATTTGGAAATAACGCACAACTGCTTTCCTACATGTCCCCCAGTGACTTTGCTGGCAGCAAGGAACAAAAGATGAATGCCAGCGTAAACATTCGAGTAATTCAGCAGGGACGTGCATTCTGAGCCAGTGTTAATATCGCAACCCCTTTATGTTAAAGTGACGCTCAACTCAGGAGATAAATCTTAAACACATTCAAGTTCCTTAACTATTACAAAAATGTATCTTATTTATCCATAACAGCTGTAGATCCTCAAATCATCTCTGAATTCATGCTGACACTGTCCTTCCTTCTGAAGGGTGACTACTTTTATCCCCATGGTCCCGGTGTGTGTTGTAAAGTAGTCACCGCTCCAAGCGCGCTCCCGTGATGGATTACAATCTCAGTACAAATTGGTAAACTAAAGATGAGATTGCAGTCCATCACAGGAGTGAGCTTGGAGCGGTGACTACTTTACAACACACACAGGGACCATGGGGAACAAAAGTAGGAAGGACTGTCCCAGAAGGAAGGACAGTGTCAGCACCAATTCAGAGATGATCTACAGCCGAGTGATAAGGTGGCCATACACTTTACAACCATCGCAAGACCTTAGTCTTGCGATGGTTGTAAAGTAATTTAAAAAACGTACGATCTGCCCATCTTGGACAGGCAGATTGTACTCTCGATCATCGCAAGCCCGCCCCCCTGAGGGGCGGGCTTCCGATGACCGCAATGCTGAACGAGCAGTGTGCGCATGCGCACACTGGCCCGTTCGGCATCTGTCTCCCGAGCACCGTTCAAACCAGCCGAAAATCGTACGATTTTCGGCTGGTTTACTAGCGTGCTCCTTAGACAAAAGACGTGCGACCGTACAGTAGAAATGGTCGCACGTCTTCGTTCACACTGCTCGATTCTCATACGATCGCGGGATTTCTCGTACGAGAATCGAGCAATATATGGGCACCTTTACACAAAATACATTTTTGTTACTAGTTGGTACTTGAATGGGTTTTTAAGGTGTAACATCACTTTAAATCCATCTAAAAGCAGAGAGTCGTGCAGTATATTCAAGTGCAGGTGATAAAATAAAGAGTCTTACCATCTGTTGGATCTGCATTGATTGCACCTTCTTACATTGGTCTTCTGTTTGTCTCATTTTCTCTTTCTGCTGATCAAAGAAGAAATTATCCGCCTCTCTTATTTCATAAAGAGCTTGTAATGCCTTCAACTTCTCTGCTTTTTCTTCCTCTTCTTTTTCTCTTCTCTGTTATAAAACATAGCACATATTTCATAAAATGATGTTTTGTGCCAGAATGCTAAACTTCTCATATGCGTATAGTACCTAGGTGATTATATGAACTGTCTTGGAAAGTTGGACATCTCTCAACTGGGGCACTTATTCCATTATCTATCAAGCATCACATTCACAGCTGCCTATTTACATCAATGCTTTAGCAAAAGTGCAAAATTCCTTAAAGACACACTGTCACGAGTCAATTCCATGATAGCCCTTACCTCCAGCATGGTGTGCACACCACTGGGGCTGCCTCCGTGTTCTGTCAGAGCCCACAATCTGTTGCTACATAGGAGCGGGGCTTCCAGGTATGGAGGAGCATGTGAGCTCCCCCATGTGATGTCATCTATTGGAGCTAACTCAGGGTGGGCTCCTGCCATGAGGAGTGGAGCGGTGAATATACCGTGCTTGGGGGGAGGTGGACTGAAGAGGCATTGTCTCTTAATCTATCTTCCCTGATATTGTCTCTTTAATCTGACTTCCCTGCTATATTGGAAAAAAAACATGTTCTGAATAAATGGCTGACATGGTCTTTTCCAAACTGGACCCCGAATGGGAGGTTCATTCTAATCAGCTGGTGGACTTCCGGTGTTGTAATGAGGAAAGGGGCAGTGTCTGCATGCTTTTAGAAACAATTAACGCTTAGGTAGTATCTCCCCATTGTCACCAAAAATGAAATTCCTATTGCAAGGGATGTATTACTTGTATCTTAATGCAGACAGGTGACGTGCGGTACCTCTTGATCCGGGTGAGGCATTCCCCAGCCCTCCCTCCTGTCGGACGAAGCCCGGCCCCCTGTCGGACGAAGCCCAACCTGTCCCCAAGCTAGTGTAAAGGAGGAAGGGAGGAGACGGGTAGGAGCCTCCCTGTCCCTCACTGCTGAGGCGCTCCGTCCATGACCGGTTACACAGCGGAAAGGATTTCCCTGTGGTGTAACCTGTTAGATGCCGATCTGAATGGAGAAAAAGCTGTCAGCTTCAGGACTTGAAGCTGACCGCTTTTCCTCCATAATTCTAGGTGAGGCTCTGCCTCACCTGCCTCCCTTGACTGCACGTCCCTGATGCAGACATTCTACAAATCAGTCATCCAATCACAGAAGCAGGAAATGACATTTCTGGGGGTGTTCTGTACACCAGCTGTGTACAGAATGCTTCCAGGTCGTCATAGTGGATTGATTTTTGACAGTTTTAGAAAAGGTAACTATTAATAACATTAGGTTACAAAATGGCTCGTGTAGCAACTATACATGCTGTATTCTCTTTTTTTTATGTTAATGCTTTAAAATATTACTTTTTACTTTTAAGGTTATTATTTCTGTTTGTGATCAAATTGGCGTCCCCCCCCCCTCAGTTTTTCTCCCTGTGATGGCCCATAAAAGAAATGGGTGGAGAGGTCATCCTCAGGACAGGAAAATAAAGACATTGTCAGAAATTCTAACCCTTTCTACTCTACTAAAAATGTGGTTTTCCTTTTGTTCCTACTGGAGAGATTCCCTATCACTTCATGCCCTGATAGGAAATGGGGGGAAATCTCACCAGTGTGAACACAGCAATGAAAACCTAACAGAGGTTATAACCTTTTTTCGACTTGGTGCTTTGGCTGGCGTTTGGTTTTAATCTGATGCTATATTGGAAAAAAAACATGTTCTGAATAAATGGCTGACATGGTCTTTTCCAAACTGGACCCCGAATGGGAGGTTCATTCTAATCAGCTGGTGGACTTCCGGTGTTGTAATGAGGAAAGGGGCAGTGTCTGCATGCTTTTAGAAACAATTAACGCTTAGGTAGTATCTCCCCATTGTCACCAAAAATGAAATTCCTATTGCAAGGGATGTATTACTTGTATCTTAATGCAGACAGGTGACGTGCGGTACCTCTTGATCCGGGTGAGGCATTCCCCAGCCCTCCCTCCTGTCGGACGAAGCCCGGCCCCCTGTCGGACGAAGCCCAACCTGTCCCCAAGCTAGTGTAAAGGAGGAAGGGAGGAGACGGGTAGGAGCCTCCCTGTCCCTCACTGCTGAGGCGCTCCGTCCATGACCGGTTACACAGCGGAAAGGATTTCCCTGTGGTGTAACCTGTTAGATGCCGATCTGAATGGAGAAAAAGCTGTCAGCTTCAGGACTTGAAGCTGACCGCTTTTCCTCCATAATTCTAGGTGAGGCTCTGCCTCACCTGCCTCCCTTGACTGCACGTCCCTGATGCAGACATTCTACAAATCAGTCATCCAATCACAGAAGCAGGAAATGACATTTCTGGGGGTGTTCTGTACACCAGCTGTGTACAGAATGCTTCCAGGTCGTCATAGTGGATTGATTTTTGACAGTTTTAGAAAAGGTAACTATTAATAACATTAGGTTACAAAATGGCTCGTGTAGCAACTATACATGCTGTATTCTCTTTTTTTTATGTTAATGCTTTAAAATATTACTTTTTACTTTTAAGGTTATTATTTCTGTTTGTGATCAAATTGGCGTCCCCCCCCCCTCAGTTTTTCTCCCTGTGATGGCCCATAAAAGAAATGGGTGGAGAGGTCATCCTCAGGACAGGAAAATAAAGACATTGTCAGAAATTCTAACCCTTTCTACTCTACTAAAAATGTGGTTTTCCTTTTGTTCCTACTGGAGAGATTCCCTATCACTTCATGCCCTGATAGGAAATGGGGGGAAATCTCACCAGTGTGAACACAGCAATGAAAACCTAACAGAGGTTATAACCTTTTTTCGACTTGGTGCTTTGGCTGGCGTTTGGTTTTAATCTGTGTGTGTGTGTGTGTGTGTGTGTGTGTGTGTGTATATATGATTTTTAGTGAATTGTGAGCAGAGTGAATAGCAAATAGCTCAATATTAACACCCTCCCTCAGATCTACACCTTTCTGCAGGTAATACAAAGAGATATTGACTGGCGCAGTTGGAAATCCATGGCCATTGGAGTCACAGGCTCAGTTACTTTTTCTGAGAACAGCAGTCTACCAACCCCCAGGAGATTTTACAGAATGGTGCAGACTAATATATACCTAAGCATTGCTAGGATTAAACAAAACCTGACGGGTACTGTAGGTGTGTCCTCTCTATGAATCTGAATTGTAGAAATGTCACCAGCACACCAGTCCTTTTAAGATAGCAAAAGCTTCATTTATTGACGTTCTTTGTCATATGAACAATAAGCGCTTTCGGAACCACACAGGGTCCCTTTATCAGGCTTTAGCATTGGCGGTTAATGCTAAAGCCTGATGAAGGGACCCTGTGTGGTCATTTCTACATCCGCAGTCACTGCGAACACCCCCCACTACAAGGGACATTTCGGTAAGGAGCGCAACAAGGATAGTATTTATTTACTCTCTATGAATCTGCCTAGTGTTTTTCTTTAAGCATGTTATTGGAAGAACTATTCATATTTTGTATAGAAAAACAAAAGTCCATATGAGTGATTTTATATAATCAGAAAAAAAATCAGTTGTATGCTCACCGTTCTAAGCCTATGCTCAGTGATGGCTTTGATATCTGCTTTCATCTTCTTTTCTTTTTGCTCAGTTTCTTTTTTGTTTTTGGCTTCCATTTCTGCTTCAGCGTTTTTTATACGTTCCGCTTCATCAATAACTTTCTGTTTCATTTGTGCTGCCAGCAGTCCTGAGATTCGATCCCTGCGTTCCACTGTTTGCCTAGTGGCCAACAAACCAAGCCATTGGAATCATTAAGATTGTCTGAAGTTGTGCAGGTTGATGGAAGAGGAAGAATGGCAACTGGTTGTAGACCAGAGGGGTATAAAGGAAGCAGAGTGGAAGCTGGTCATTACAGGCGTGGAGAGGAGAGAGGAGTAACGGCTGACCATGGCACATTGGGAGAGGCAGAGTAGAGCTGATGGGGGAGAAAAGATCGTGGTGACAGTGTTTGAGCTGATCCAGTACAGGGAAGAAAGAGAAATGGCAGAATGAACAGGAACATGGAAACGGTACAAAGAGAGGAGGCAATGTGTGAGCCTAATTAGGACACAGAGAGGCACAAAGGAGATGATCAAAAATGTGGAGATTAGGGACAAGGCAGTGGGAACTAATCATGGACAGTGGATAGAGGAGGTGGAATGTGATCTAATCATGAACCATTGGGAACTAGACAGAGTGGGCTGGTTGGGAAAGACTGGGGAGGTATAATTGTGGCATGAAGAGAGAATTAGAGTGGAGATGAACACACGGAAGAGAGGAGGCAGTGTGAAAAAAAGTTCTATGGAAAATGTAAAGGAGTATCAGCTGATTGCGTTTTCATTGGGCTGAACTTGGGCTGGGGATGGCATCATATATAACCTGTCCTTTATCCTGTCTGAGGAAGAACAGCAGTTCATACCAATTTTCTTGGTGTGTGTCAAGTCATTGAGCAGCAGTTTGCAATAGCCACAAAGTACCTCTGATAAGGGATGGGGCTTAGCCAAATAGGATGGGCTTGGTGGGAAGGGGGCAGTGCTGAGAACAGGTATACCTATGGTATTTTATACATGCTTTGGAGTTTGTCGGGCTACATTGGTGATAGTGTTTACAGACAACATACCACAAAATAGATAGCAGTGTGTAGAATGAGGATCACAGAATGCCAGGGACACTGGAACAGAAAAGTGGTAACGAGGCCCCAGGGACAGGGCTCAGTGTTGAGAAACTATAAAAAGTACATTTGACTTGGAAGTGTGTATAGTGCCTAAGGCTGGGCGCACACCTTACAACCATTGCAAGACTTTTGTCTTGTGATGGTTGTAAGGTAATTAAAAAAACGTACGATCTGCCCATCTTGGACAGGCAGATCGTACGCTGAGGGGCGGGCTTCCGATGACCGCAATGCCGAACGGGCAGTGTACGCTTGCACACACCGGCCCGTCCGGCTTTTACCCTACGAACATGCTACACACCCGCCGAAAATCGTACGATTCTCGGCGGGTTTTCGAACATGTTCGTAAGATAAAAGTTGCGCAACCTTACAGTAGTAGAGGTTGCACGGCTTCCACACACCTTACGATAAATGTGTGTGTGGGCACCTTAATGCAGCAGATGGAGTTTGGGAGAGATCAGGGTGAAGTGCAATGTGAACAGGTGCAGACATGAGCAGGGTGTAGTGCGAATAGCAGGGGGAGACCTGCAAGAAAATCTACAGTGGATATTGAGAGGAAAGCTGTCAGACAATAGTGCAGACCATCGGGTGCAGCTAGAAAATGCAGTGCGGATGGCAACCACAGGATGTAGTGTTGGAGAATTGTTGGAGCAGCATGGGTATGAAGGTGGGTGACAAATGGCCGCTGATTTAAACTTTTTAAATGGTTTTCTATTTTTATAAACAAATATGGAACTTCCCTTTTAAGCTTTATGGTTCCTATTATTTTTCAGAGCAAGGGTTATCAGTGGTGACTTTTACACCTTGCAATGCAAATATGGCTGCCTCTGACTAAGAAAGAAATGCCACAACCCAGTTCTGCCATTTCAGAAACAGAAGGACTTTTTGCTTTAAAAGACATTTTTGGGAATTTACAAAGGCAGAATCTGGAGTAGCTGTACATGGCAACCAATCAGCTTCGAGCTTTCATTTTCAAAGCTTAAAGAACTCCCCTTTTTTTTTTTTTTTTTTTAAAGTTAACCCTTGCAGTGGTCCTAATCCCACACTGCAAGGGCTAACTGCTCGTTTTTTTCCTAAGGGCTGGGATACAGAAGATATACTCACCTGATTCTCAGTCCTGCTGCGGTGAGTGATCACCTCTCTGCCCCTGCTGCGGAATGTCCCACGACAGCCTCACATCTAATGCAGGTGAATGGACTGCATTAGATGTGATGTGAGCAGGGCTTAGACTGCCAAAGCATGGGGCAGAAGTGGCTGTGAGGGACTGGTCTAGCAGCCAGATGGGATCGATGATCAGATGAGTATATATTTTTTTATTTTAGCCCCTAGACAAAAATGAACAGTTAACCCTTGCTGTGCGGGGTAACCTCACTGCAAAAGTTAGCTTTTTAGATTCCTGGAGTTAACTGAACAATCTGAAGAGAGAAGCTGATTGGTCGCCATGCACAGCTGCTCCAGATTCTGTCTGCTCCAGTTTTAGTAAATTTTGTCTGCCATCATAACAGTACCCAAGGCCTGGACAGCTAAAAAACCAGCTGATATCTTCCAGTTTGGGGTTGAGAATCTTGTAACACCAAAATCCGGGTTAAGAAAGTCCCAGCACCCTGCAGCCTAGGACTTGTTCACATCCTCACCTGTGTAATTCATCCTCTCTCTCTTTTTTCAAGTTGGACATCTTTTTCTTCGCAAGAATGAAGCGACGTACCAAGTCATCATTCTCTTCTTCCTTCCTTTTCTCAATTTCTCTGAGCAAGTTTGTGTCGGCGACATGTGCCTGTCAAATAACCAAAGGTATTCCCATATTTACATTATATATTTAATTGTTTTAGCTGGGATAATTGTGTCATCAAGTTCCAATTCATTATAGTTTAGTTGTGCCGCAGGCAAGTCCAACTCAAGTGCAAAAGGTGGCCATACACTCTACAACCATCGCAAGACTTTAGTCTTGCGATGGTTGTACAGGGATTAAAAAAACGTACGATCTGCCTATCTTGGACAGGCAGATCGCACTCTCGATCATCGCAAGCCCGCCCCCCTGAGGGGCGGGCTTTCTGATGACTGCAATGCTGAACGGGCAGTGTGCGCGTGCGCACACCGGCCCGTCCGGCATTTGTCTTCCGAGCGCCGTTCTAACCAGCCGAGAATCGTACGATTCCCGGCTGGTTTTCGAACATGCTGGTTCGACGGAAGACGTGCGACCGTACAGTAGAAACGGTCGCACGTCTCCGTTCACACTGCTTGATTCTCGTACGATTGCGGGATTTCCCGCGATTCTTGTACGAGAATCGAGCAGTGTATGGGGACCTAAAGATGGGCCGTAAAGGTGGTGGCACCTTCGTTCACAGGCCACACTTTGATGGATACATGTAGGTGACAATTATGTTGTAATAATAAAAATAACTGATGAAGAGAATTGCTTAGGAAGCTCCAGGGCAGTGTAACCAGCTGAGACTGTCCACCATCTGCTGTTCATGCTCCTCATTAGTGATGGGCTCGGGCGTGTTCGCAAGCGCGAGTGAACAAGGCCTAAGGCCCTGTTCACACCTTTACGTTTTGTCGTGCAGTCAACGCTCTACAAAATGTACAAACATGAAAATCCCATTGTTTTCTATGGGTATGGTTCACACCTTTCCGTATTTCTGCCCGTCTGAACGGCCTATGCCCAAAGAAGTACATGTACTTCTTTGGGGCGTTTTGGTCGCGCGTTTCCATTGGGATACAGCCAAGTAGCCCTCGGAAACGCGCGTTAGACGCGTGTTTTTTTTTACAAGCCGAACATCTGAAGTGCGCATGCGTCCGCCCCAAGATCCTTTGCAGCCGCCCGAGACTCTTCAGATGCTCGGACGGGAGCGCGCGGCGAAGACACAGGTAAGTTTAAACCTGTTTCAAAAGTTTTTGTTTTGTTTTTAAGTTTTTGCATATATCTACTGCTAGCTAGCAGTAGATATATGCAAACAAACGTGATGGTTTAATAACCCTTTAATGCACCTAAAGCATACTGCATTTGCCCATTTTTGTACTTTGATGTTTCCTACTATTTATACTATTTTCTAAAAAGAGGACTTTAAAAGGACAACCTTCTTCGTGTAAGAAGAAAGATGAATATAGCATTAAAAACCCTTTTATTGATAAAAAAAGACACCACTTCTCAACACCATCTCTATCAGCACAAAATATAACATATATGACTATAATTTTGTTAATATTGATAATGTAAAAAATGAGCAACATGCTTTAGAGATGTGCAGGTGATGAGAAATCATGTGGCTGTAAGATTTATGGGCTTTTTGGATAATCTTTCTAAACTTGGTAAATGTCTTCTAAAGGTGCCCATACACCAGCCGATTTATCGTAGGAAATCCTGCGATCGTACGATAATTGGCAGGTGTGTGGAAGGCGTGCAACCGTTTCTACTGTACGGTCGCACGTCTTTTGTCTTACGAGCATGTTTGAAAACCCGCCGAGAATAGTACGATTTTCGGCGGGTTTGTGGCCTGCTCGTAAGACAAATGCCGCACGGGCCGGTGTGCGAAAGCGCACACTGCCTGTTAAGCATTGCAGTCATTGGAAACTCTACCCTCAGCGGGGCGGGCTTGCGATGATCACAAGTGCGATCTGCCTGTCCAAGATGGGCAGATCGTACGTTTTTGTTTTTTTTTAAATTACCTTACAACCATCGCAAGACTTAAAGTCTTGCGATGGTTGTAGAGTGTATGGCCAACCTTAGGCTTCATTCACACTGGCGACTTGGGATTCCTGAACGGCAACCTACAGATTCCTGCGGCAGGAATTCCAGATGCCCAGTTTAGATGTGGCCGCTGTACCTGTCCAAGTTAATGACTGAGGTAGCATCTGTAAGCGGCAGTCCACATGTAATCCATATATGAAACAATTACATGCGGTTTGAAATGGATCACTGTCTCTGGATGCAGGAAAAATGCGTCCAGGGACAGTGATTGATTATCGCATGTAATCATATTACTTGGGATTACGGATGCGGCTGCTGTCATCCGGTCATTAACTTGAATGGGTACAGTGGCCTCATCTAAAGGGGATATATGATATTCCTGCTGCAGGAATTCCAAATCATAGTGTGAACAAAGCCTTGTGACTATGGGGTCTATTCACTAAGCTGCCGAAGGATCTAGCCTTAACTTCGGCCCTAGGACACCTTCGGTTCAGTAGAATCGAAGGGCTGCTGTACGGGCTTTTCGCTATAGCCCGTACAGCTCCCGAAGTTGGCCGAGTGGCTCAGTCGAGCCGATCGGCATATGCCTCGGCTCGACTGAGCCGCAATGAAAGCCGAAGCTGGCCGAATGGCCGGCCGACAGCCTGCTTCTGGCAGCCGTCATCTCACGGCTGGCTCCGGCCACTTTCAGAGAGATCAGCGTCCCTGGTTACCAGCTAACCAGGGACGCTGTCATTACACACAGAGCGGCCTCTCCGTGTTCTCGGTGTGTAATGACAGATGGCATTCCTGGTAACCAGGAACGCTATCTGTCATTACTCTCCCGGACGCTCTGGGAGTCTAATGCGATTCTCAGCTGCCCGGGAGAAAAACACTTTCTCCCAGAAAGGTTCACTCTGCACATGCATGAGCATGTTCGGCCAACCTGAAGCCATGCGAAGCAAGCCGATGTACGGCTGATTTCAGCCAATATACACGGCTGAAATCAGCCGTACAAGCCTCAAGTGAATAGCCAAACAGTGTTCGGCTCACTTCACTTGGGGTCGGTTGTTCACTCGGCTGCCCTCGGCAGCTTAGTGAATAGACCCCTATGTGTTTTTAACTACTGCAATAAAAGAACTACAGATCATTATCTTTGTTTTTACACTAAGATGGTATAGTTGTATACTATATAGACTTTGGAGCAGACATTCGTACCTCCCTAAAAGCACCCTATATCTAAAGATAAATGTGTTCCAGTCTTTGGTATTTACTGACCAAATGGGCTCTCATTAATTCTTTTTTCTCTTCCAGTTTCAGTTTAGCCAGCTTGTTCATTTCCCACTCGTGCAGTCTGGTCAGTCTTCTGATTTCTTCACCTTCTCTGTAGTTAGTTTGTTTCTCCAGTTCAGCAGCATGTCTGTGATCCTCCATCCTGGGGAGAAATTAACCACATATGAAAGCTGTACCTGCTGTAAACATCGGAAGAAAGCAAAAAGGTAAAACGATAGACTAAGACTCTCAACTGCTTTAAAGAGCACCAGTCTTGTTAATGGAGCATTTTAACCTTCTATGCTTGCTTTGACCTTTTAAAAAAAAAAAAAAAAAAAAACTATATACACACAGACAGGCTCATCAAGTGCTAGTAAGCTGACAAAACAATTTAAAAAAACTAAAACAAAACAGATACAACAAAAAATGTGCCAGAGAGAACATAGTAAATCTTTACATACTGCTTGAAAAGCTCATTTGCGTTCTTCTTTCTTTCTGTGAGGCTCTGCAGTGCTTTCTGCTGGTCATTATAAATACTTTCTTCCAGTTCTCGCTGCATGTTAGCCAGAGTGTCTTTGCCTTGCTTATTGCTCATGTTCATGATCTTATTTTTGAGCTCTAGTTGTGCATCTTGTTCTTTCCTGACTTCGGTAAGTAGCAGCGCACTCTGCAAATAATACAGGTAACACATTTCAATCAGCTGCATGTTCTTAGTTTGACTTCAGCAGAACCAGCTGAGCTTTAGCACAGAAGGTCTCTATGACTCAAATAAATGATAAGAAATATAAAACAAACTATGTACATGGAAGGTCTTGACTTTATCAGTCTGGTAGTATTGGTCGGTCCTGGCTTTCTCAATAGCTTCTCTTCTTTTCTCTGCCTGATAATGGGCCTCCACCAGATCAATTTTCTTCTTTTCTTCCTCTTCTTTTTCCTCTCGAACCTGCTTTGCTTTTAGCCTCTTCTGCCTCAAACCCTTTAAAGAATATAGAAAAAAAATTAATGGTGGTCATTGTTCTATGATATTAATAAACACACATCAATGATCATTGTTACTCTTAAAAGCTAAGAGAGAAGCACTGCTAATATTAAAACAGACCTATGCTGAAATAATCCCCTTACAGAAAACGTGGACAGAGAAATACTGAAGTTGCCATTGCTGACCTATCCTATAAAGCAGTGGTTCTCAACCTGTGTAACCTCAGGACCCACATTTGTCCTTGGTCATTAAGTCTTGAACCAAGTCGTATCACACTGGAATGCACAGCTTTGCAGTACCGTGCGTTCTGGTGCGGGCGATCAAACTGTGGGTGAGAGGTACGTTTGTGGTGCCATTCAAATGAATGGAAATGCAACACACTTCCCTCATCAGAATGCGCGGTAGGTGCGATTGCGTGGTAGAGGTGCCGTGAGCCAGAATGTGACGTCACTCCGGTCCAGGCACCTCCCACAGGGCACGTGAGGGAGCTGTAAGCAATGCACATATGGATGGCGCTCCCCCGTGGCCATAGCCCCATCCCGCCCCACCTCAAGCTGACATTTTGCACCGGGCAGCACATTTTGAATGGCTGCTTGGTGTGAGAACTGACAGTGCTGCGGTAGAGGGAGGCTGAGGGGCCTCTCACTTGGAAAAGTTGAAGGCCTGCGGTGACCCACTGAACACGGGGTTACCACCCACCAGTTGAGAACCACGGCTATAAATGATAGCTGCCAGACTGCCTTTGGCAACTTTCTGAGTAACTGACCCAGAATAAGCATGCAGCAGCATGCTGGTCCAAAATCAGTGACTCAAAGTACTGAAGTGAGAAGATCAGCATGGCAGCTGGGCAATTTGTAGTCTCAAAAAGGGCAGTCAACAATGGCGGTGCACATACGTCTTTCAGTAAAGGTTTCCTTTAAAGGCAAGAATTGTAAAGAAAGGGCTGAAATCTTTGTCCTGCAGAAACTGATACTACTTAACAGAAGAAGATACTCTTCTGTCCTCCTGTAATGCTGGGAGTGGGGAACACATTTAAATGTCAGCGGTTGCTAGGACTGCCCCACAGTCTTAGCAACCAATGATTGCAGAGGATGTGGACACCTGATGTCATTGGTTGAAGAGGGGATCTGCGCTGGTCTATGGCTGGCAGTGAATGCACTGGTCTTGGAGGCCAGTGAATCCCCCGTCAGCCAGCCATAGCCCAGCGCAGGTCGGCAATCACAGTTTGCACAGAACCACCACTCGGTTGTGCCAGGGACAGTGAAAGGGCCAGATGTGGCCCAGGGGCCATAAAATGCCCAGGTCTGTTCTACAGAGAGTTAGCTAGGGGGTCCTATCAAAGTTTTGCAATGGGGTCCCATGATTCATAGTTGTGCCCCTGTTCTGCAGAATACAATTGCAATATATGCATTGGAGAAAACAGGCTAGTCAAGGTAGAAGAAGTGTTATTTCAGAGAAGGCCTGCTTCAAAAGAAAACCTGTGCTTTGCCCACACAGGAAAAGCAACAGGATTAATAGCACGTAATCACTTTTTCTTCACCCCCGCTCCATTCATCCCCAGGAGCAAAAAAGGAAGCCCTGTGTAAGCTCTGATTCACAGTAGATAGAGCTTACACAGGGCTCAGGACTCTTTTACCACCTCCATGTGACAGCCCTGGGCCAATCACCAGCTTTGTCAGATAAGAGGAAGGGTTAGTGGGTCACACATTTCTGCCATATCTGGATTTATCGACTATTTTCTTCAATCCCAGAAGCTGAACGAAGCGGTGAGGCGTGAGAGAATGGAGGGGAACATTAAACCGAATCTGCGTGAGTTGTTAGAGGCTAATAAGTATGACCCCTGGAATCGGCAGTACATTTGATGGAAAACCTGTCTGCACAAGTCTACATCCCAGATAGCAAGCAATTGAAGTTTGAAAATGACTTGCTATACTATTGCAGACTTGCCAAACTTCACAATTTTGTTGCACAATTACAGCAAGTCTGCATTGCAAGTCTCCAGATCAACGTGCTTTCCAAAAGTGCTGTACACTTGCAGAGCTCTTGCTAAGACCTGCAGGACTCTTGCTGTAGACTTGCCAAGCAAATTTGCTACAACTTGCCAGGAATGTGTGCAGCACGTTAACAAGCATTACAAGCAAGTACATGAGGGGATGTACTTGTACTTGGGCCTGAAAAAGAGGCATTGGGACAACACTAAATTTAACCCTACCACAGGTTTGTGGCACGTTATCCTTGCTATCTGGGATGTTGCAGAAATAGATTTAAAAGAAAACTACAGAGTCATTTAATACAGCCATGGACACGCCTTCCTTCTATTGACTGCAAATCTTAATCGTGGCTAAAGATGCATTTCTAGCCTATATCACAGGTTCTGGGGCTCGTATTCAGCGGAGGGGGAAAAAAACAAAAATCTACCGCCATATAGAGATATAGAGATGTTATATAATGAACAACTCACAGATATGGTGTTGGTCCAGTTTTTTACCACTTCCTGGGAACGTAAATGCAAGGCTTCCTCCTCCTTCCTCTCTTCATAAAGCCTCCTTGCTTCAATTTCCAATGTGTTATTATAATTCACAATCCGTTCCCAGTCTGCTTTGGGAAGCACGGCGACTTGACGCAAATCCACGGGCTTTATCGATAAATCACTATTGTCTGTGACCTTTTCAGCTGCAATGGAAAAGACTGACTTCTTAGTTTATTACAGCAGACAGTAACAGTCTAGAGAAAGTCACTGTAGGGGAAGGGAGTGCAAGAGATGATGAAAGGAGTCACAAGGCTCTTTATTCAGAAAAAAGACAAAGCCATCTCTAACATCTCTTTTTAAAGTATATGGTTTTTATTCAGGACGGTTGTAGGTGTATAAAAACAGGAAAAGACATCACAGTATTATTATTATACAGGATATATATATATATATAGCGCCAACAGTTTGCGCAGCGCTTTACAATATAAGGAAGACATTACAATCACAATACAATTCAAGACAAGATGGTAAGGAGAGCCCTGTCCCTGAGGGCTTAGAATCTAAAGAGGAGGGGGAAGTGATACATGAGGAGGTTACTGTGCTGGGATGATTGTTTGAGAAAGTGATTGTTCAGTGGTTAGGTTGAGGTGGGATAGGCTTCCCTGAAGAGATGAGTCTTAAGGTGGCCATACACTCTACAACCATCGCAAGACTTTAGTCTTGCGATGGTTGTAAAGGGATTAAAAAAACGTACGATCTGCCTATCTTGGACAGGCAGATCGCACTCTCGATCATCGCAAGCCCGCCCTCCTGAGGGGCGGGCTTCCGATGACCGCAATGCTGAACGGGCAGTGTGCGCGTGCGCACACCGGCCCGTTCAGCATTTATCTTCCGAGCACCGTTCTAACCAGCCGAGAATCGTACGATTCCCGGCTGGTTTTCGAACATGCTGGTTCGACAGAAGACGTGCGACCGTACAGTAGAAACGGTCGCACGTCTCCGTTCACACTGCTCGATTATCATACGAAAACCCGATCGCATACGATTATCGTACGATAATCGTGCAGTGTATGGGCACCTTTAAGGGATCGCCTAGAGGCAGTCAGTGTGGTAGATAGATGGACAGGTTGGGGTAGAGAGTTCCATAGGATGGGAGAGACTCTAGTGAAGTCCTGGAGGCGAGCAGGGGGGGAGTTGATGAGGGAGCTGGAAAGCAGAAGGTCTTGTAACCTAGGACCTCGGCATGGGGGGAGGGCTGGATAGTTGTGTTATCAATCTCTACGGAAAAGTTGGGGGGAAGGTGCACGGCGAGAGTCATCTTTGATGTTAAACAGAAAGGGTCCATTATACATGTTAGTAGTGAAATGACAGAGAATCTTTAGGAATAAAAGGAACTTGATTAATAGTTTTTATAGTTCACTTGCTTATTATCTGGTGCAGGACCCTGATGTAGTACCTTAAAAAGTCTCCCATTGGATGAGCAGTTTCTGCACTTCAGGAAAACCTCCCTGTTTTGCATAGTGGCTGATGCCTCCTCATCTCGCTAGGCGGGGGAGCACAAAACGTACAATGGCAGCTATGGAGCACGCCTACATTTGTTCTCTTTTGTGGGAAAGCATCATCTGTATTATTTAAGGAATGCAGGCAACTATATGGTAAGATCCAGTAGCAAATATATTTATTTTAGATCATTGCGCAGATTTAATCACCAATAAAATTAACAATACAATAAGTGACCCATTGTCTTGCTCTTTACATTATGTGACCCCTTGTCTTCCTCTTTACAATAAGCGACCCCTTGTCTTCTTATTTAAAGGAAGTGACCCCTTGTCTTCTTATTTAAAGGAAGTGACCCCTCGTCTTCCTCTTTACATTAAGTGACCCCTTGTCTTTCTGAAGTATCGAGGACCCAGGGCCGTACTCCACTCTGCCCTGCCATTGCGCCCAGCATGGAGCCGAGCCTGTTGCGCTCACCTGCCTGCCTTCTACTGGAGCCTTTCCTCCTGCCATACTGCACCACAGGGGCGGACGCCGTAGCCATCACCGTAGGTTCTCCGCTCTTCTGTCCAGCAGATGTTGGCGCGTCTCTTCGTTGCCTGGCAACGGACACCTATTAGAGCGCTAGCGAGTCTTCGTTGCTTAGTTACCAAGCAGGAAGTGGGCGGAAGTACGTCGGAAATGTCACGTGACAGCTAGACAGCGGAGGGAGGTGAGAGGCGTCATTTTTCTCAACAGGACGCACGGTTATTTCCGGGTTTATATACCTCACAAAAAGAGCGACGATAAATAACAATAAAAACAAGACTCTAGTTGGGTGAAGCACTACTTGTTGCATTTCGCTTTGTGTAAAGCTACAAAAAGATATATACATTTACACCCTCAACTAATGCACGATTTATCTTTATTCGTCGTGCTAGGGCGAAAGGGTTTGAAATTATGACATGAAAATTTGGTTTTGTTTGTGCTTCGAGACTTTGCCAACAGTAAAGATGGCAGGCGGGTTCCAGTGACGTCATCACTACCTTTTGCCCTGTAGATCATTGAGCTGGTGCTGGAGTATGAGTGCGTGCTTCTTGTCAGCCTGGAAGACGAGGGGTGTGAATGATACCACAGCTGGCACATCTAGTTCAATTTTTCTGCTAAGAAGTAAACTGATGAGAGAGGAGGGGGCTTACATCCATATTCCCTCTAAGCTGTGCCTGCATTAACTCTCATTTGGGTAAGTGCAATAAATCCTTTTTAATCTGCTGACCTTCTGGAAGGGTTCTGTGGAATCAATAGCTGATGCCAGTGTTGGATCCCTCTCCTTAATGATTGGCGGCATGCGTCTGACATTTTATTGTAGGGGATTTCTAACACGTGTCAGGTGAACAATTCATTAAGCCTATAGACCTGTTGTGACTGGTAACATGAAAACTATACTGATTGATAGCAATTATAATATATGGTTGGTTGGTTGATTGTGTAAAAAGTGCAATGAAATGGTAAATGATTGGAGACGGTGGTGGGCAGACTTCTAGATCTTCAGGGCCCACTATGCAGCCCTTGACACACAAGATCAGACATATGTATCATTCTACTTGTCAGTGACACACAAGATCAGACATATGTATCATTCTACTTGTCAGTGACACACAAGATCAGACGTATGTATCATTCTACTTGTCAGTGACACACAAGATCAGACGTATGTATCATTCTACTTGTCAGTGACACACAAGATCAGGCGTATATATCATTCTACTTGTCAGTGACACACAAGATCAGACGTATATATGATTCTACTTGTCGGTGACACAAGATCAGACGTATGTATAATTCTACTTGTCAATGGATACAATAGAATATTTAAAATGTATCTAAAGCCAAACGTTTGCTTTTTTATTTTTGTTATAGAGTAGGAAAGGGTTGGTGTCCCTCATGGCCCACCCCCATCAGGTTTAAATTGCTCTAATATATGTCCAGATGACCATAAGAGATGAACCTGGGCTTGGTGACAACCAACATTTTTCCTCACTTTCAGTCCTGGTGATGGTGGTCACAAGAGATTAGCCTGAGATTGGTGCAAACCCAGTTCACCCAATCGTGCTCAAAATTGTGACTGCCACTCCCCCTTTTTGACCAAATCAATTCCATCCCTGCCCATTTGTGACGTATAACTGTGGGGCAGAGGGGGGTTGGGTGTCAGTTCCAGTTTGGGTGGGCTTCGGGCTAACTGGGGTCACACCAGTCTCTGACTCCTCTCTAATGACCACCATCACAAGGACTGAAAGAGAGTAACAAATTTGAGTTGTCACTGAAACAGTAAAAGGGCCCATTTTAGAGATTGTGCCCCTTACTTCCAGCTATATTTATGAGAAAGGAAGTAAAAGTAATTCTTCCCAATGAGACACAGATGGCAACAATTGAAAGATTATACCTATTCCGTACACTTCAAAATGATCCGTCAAAACAAAAGGAATTCAAAGTCTAAAGGTGCCCATACACCTTACGATTATCGGACGAAACTTTTTGTCCGATGATCGAATAGTCGTACGATTTTCGTACGGCAGCCCCATCCTGCCCCGATGATCGCAAGATTAATTTAGCCGTAATTAACGAGAAGCACCTGGACGTAATGCTGCAAAGTTTTCAAACATGCTTGACCGTCAAAAGTCGTACGATTGTACAGTAATGTCGGTTCGCGCACTCTATTCACACGTACGATTGTCGTTCGAAAAGTCGAACGCATACGATTATCGTCCGATAATCGTAAGGTGTATGGGCACCTTTTAGCATTCATTTTCTGGCTAAAGTAGCCACAGCCAGGAGCTGCAGAGTGGGACCCTTGTTCTCTGTGTGGAAGCAGTGGTCTCATTGCAGAGGTCTAATATGCCCCCCACTGAGTCAGAGCTAGAGCTCACCAATCAAAGAGGAGCATGAGCTTTGCTGATTGCAGAGCTAAAGATTTGACTCAGTAGTGGGCTTTGTTGGAACTTTGCAGACCACTGCTTCCATATAGAGAGCAAGATTCACTTTGCAGCTGCTGGCAGGAGACCTAATAACCCCTAGCTGGTGGTTTTGTTCCACTCTGCAGCTGCTGGCAGGGGACCTAACCCCTAGCTGGTGGTTTTGTTCCACTCTGCAGCTGCTGGCAGGGGACCTAACCCCTAGCTAAGGGTTGTAGACTGCCCCGGCCCACTTAGAGTCTAAGTCTTGTGTAAGCTCCATGTCAGATGGTGTTGGCGCTTACACAGGGGTTGGTGACTTCCTTCTCCTCACACGACATTGTTCGGAACTGAAAATTGCTGCTTAGGGCTAAGCACTGCATCCTGGTTTATACATTACCCTACACAGAAGAATCAAATATTTTATGAATGCCCCAGCTGGGGAGCACGGTGACGGTAAGTAAGTAGGGGGGAGGGCTTTCACGAGTGACAGGGTCTCCCTAAGGGGCACCAATTAATGACATACTTATCTTTCCTAGAGGAAACCAGTGGTCCTGCGGGTGTTGCAATTGTGGTCTCATGGTCTCTTCTGCTGGGCCTTAGAGGTATCATTTAGGGAGAGCTGAGCAGTCAGTGCCTAAAAACGGATCCTATCCTTTAGCAGAGACCCTGTGGCCAATGCCTAGGCACCTGGACAGGTGAGTATTTCCACTTGTTTTCCTTTTAATGAACTCAATGCAGCAAATTTTTGAAGGTAGTTGGGCATGTTACTTCAACTATCGGTGCACTTTAATGCAACTATTATCTATGTTAACACTTATATTTACACACGGATTAAAGAAGAGCTCCGGGGAAGACGCAAACAAACAGGTTTATTTCTTTATTATGGGGAATGCACGAAGAGTAGTTGGGACACATCAAGGTGGGCAGGAACACCCAAGACTCCAAGGTGAATAAGAAGAGAATCTGGTATTATGGCAGGGAGATACAAGACATCTCAGAAACCAATGGCTTATATGACACACAAGATCAGACATATGTATCATTCTACTTGTCAGTGACACACAAGATCAGACGTATGTATCATTCTACTTGTCAGTGACACACAAGATCAGACGTATGTATCATTCTACTTGTCAGTGACACACAAGATCAGACGTATGTATCATTCTACTTGTCAGTGACACACAAGATCAGGCGTATATATCATTCTACTTGTCAGTGACACACAAGATCAGACGTATATATGATTCTACTTGTCGGTGACACAAGATCAGACGTATGTATAATTCTACTTGTCAATGGATACAATAGAATATTTAAAATGTATCTAAAGCCAAACGTTTGCTTTTTTATTTTTGTTATAGAGTAGGAAAGGGTTGGTGTCCCTCATGGCCCACCCCCATCAGGTTTAAATTGCTCTAATATATGTCCAGATGACCATAAGAGATGAACCTGGGCTTGGTGACAACCAACATTTTTCCTCACTTTCAGTCCTGGTGATGGTGGTCACAAGAGATTAGCCTGAGATTGGTGCAAACCCAGTTCACCCAATCGTGCTCAAAATTGTGACTGCCACTCCCCCTTTTTGACCAAATCAATTCCATCCCTGCCCATTTGTGACGTATAACTGTGGGGCAGAGGGGGGTTGGGTGTCAGTTCCAGTTTGGGTGGGCTTCGGGCTAACTGGGGTCACACCAGTCTCTGACTCCTCTCTAATGACCACCATCACAAGGACTGAAAGAGAGTAACAAATTTGAGTTGTCACTGAAACAGTAAAAGGGCCCATTTTAGAGATTGTGCCCCTTACTTCCAGCTATATTTATGAGAAAGGAAGTAAAAGTAATTCTTCCCAATGAGACACAGATGGCAACAATTGAAAGATTATACCTATTCCGTACACTTCAAAATGATCCGTCAAAACAAAAGGAATTCAAAGTCTAAAGGTGCCCATACACCTTACGATTATCGGACGAAACTTTTTGTCCGATGATCGAATAGTCGTACGATTTTCGTACGGCAGCCCCATCCTGCCCCGATGATCGCAAGATTAATTTAGCCGTAATTAACGAGAAGCACCTGGACGTAATGCTGCAAAGTTTTCAAACATGCTTGACCGTCAAAAGTCGTACGATTGTACAGTAATGTCGGTTCGCGCACTCTATTCACACGTACGATTGTCGTTCGAAAAGTCGAACGCATACGATTATCGTCCGATAATCGTAAGGTGTATGGGCACCTTTTAGCATTCATTTTCTGGCTAAAGTAGCCACAGCCAGGAGCTGCAGAGTGGGACCCTTGTTCTCTGTGTGGAAGCAGTGGTCTCATTGCAGAGGTCTAATATGCCCCCCACTGAGTCAGAGCTAGAGCTCACCAATCAAAGAGGAGCATGAGCTTTGCTGATTGCAGAGCTAAAGATTTGACTCAGTAGTGGGCTTTGTTGGAACTTTGCAGACCACTGCTTCCATATAGAGAGCAAGATTCACTTTGCAGCTGCTGGCAGGAGACCTAATAACCCCTAGCTGGTGGTTTTGTTCCACTCTGCAGCTGCTGGCAGGGGACCTAACCCCTAGCTGGTGGTTTTGTTCCACTCTGCAGCTGCTGGCAGGGGACCTAACCCCTAGCTAAGGGTTGTAGACTGCCCCGGCCCACTTAGAGTCTAAGTCTTGTGTAAGCTCCATGTCAGATGGTGTTGGCGCTTACACAGGGGTTGGTGACTTCCTTCTCCTCACACGACATTGTTCGGAACTGAAAATTGCTGCTTAGGGCTAAGCACTGCATCCTGGTTTATACATTACCCTACACAGAAGAATCAAATATTTTATGAATGCCCCAGCTGGGGAGCACGGTGACGGTAAGTAAGTAGGGGGGAGGGCTTTCACGAGTGACAGGGTCTCCCTAAGGGGCACCAATTAATGACATACTTATCTTTCCTAGAGGAAACCAGTGGTCCTGCGGGTGTTGCAATTGTGGTCTCATGGTCTCTTCTGCTGGGCCTTAGAGGTATCATTTAGGGAGAGCTGAGCAGTCAGTGCCTAAAAACGGATCCTATCCTTTAGCAGAGACCCTGTGGCCAATGCCTAGGCACCTGGACAGGTGAGTATTTCCACTTGTTTTCCTTTTAATGAACTCAATGCAGCAAATTTTTGAAGGTAGTTGGGCATGTTACTTCAACTATCGGTGCACTTTAATGCAACTATTATCTATGTTAACACTTATATTTACACACGGATTAAAGAAGAGCTCCGGGGAAGACGCAAACAAACAGGTTTATTTCTTTATTATGGGGAATGCACGAAGAGTAGTTGGGACACATCAAGGTGGGCAGGAACACCCAAGACTCCAAGGTGAATAAGAAGAGAATCTGGTATTATGGCAGGGAGATACAAGACATCTCAGAAACCAATGGCTTATTGGGGACACATATTCCTGGTCTATGTGGCTCTGTCTCATGTGAGCTGTAAATAGAGGAAGCCCAGAAATACCTCCCATTGCTGGATCCTGTGCTAAGGAGAAAGGAACGTGCTGTCTGTGGCACCACACAGAATGCAGTGACTATCAGTCACCACCCCTGGCTGGGGGATACCTCCCTCCCCTCTCAATTTTCCAGAGCTTATTGGAGGGACGGACAAGGGAGGGGGCGGGCACAGCTGGCTCTAGAGAGGCAGAGCCAGCTGTCAAGTCGGGGAGCGGGATAAACCTAATATTGTGGGGATCCTTCCTGGCTGCAGCGTGGCTCTGTGCTTTCAGCATACAGCGGGCAGTAGGGGCATTACATTTATATAAAAAATATACATTTGCCTATAACTTCCTTTTTTAAGGTGAACTTGCAAAATAAAAGCATGACAGAAAATCTATTTACTGTAAAAGAAAAAAACAAGGCTCAGTGCTTGATAAGAAAGTGCTATTGACTTGCTCCTTGATCCCATTTTTTTGCTGGAGGTGAGTATATGAGAGAATCTGCTCAGTATGTAATGAAATTGTTTTCCCCCCAGACCAGGTACCACAGACTCGCAAGATGATTCAACAACATTTTCACCTTTTCACTTTGTATCTTTTTTTTTTTTTCTGCAGGTCATCTCAAAGACATCAGCCCAGTCACAGAGATGAAGATACTGCTAGTTTTTGATTTTGACCACACAATTGTTAATGATAACAGCGACACATGGATCGTCCAGTGTGCCCCTGATAAAACGCTCCCAAACGTGCTGCAAAATTCTTACGAGAAGGGAAAATGGACAGAGTATATGGGCCGGATCTTCACCTACCTCGGAGAACAGGGCATACGAGGGGATGACATGAAAAGAATTATGATCGCTATACCATATACACCGGGCATGACTGAGCTTCTCCATTTCATTGGCCAGAACAAGGATCACTTTGATTGCATCATTATCTCCGACTCGAACACCATCTTTATTGACTGGATTCTGACGCACGCAAATGTTAACAATGTTTTCGATCAAGTGTTTACAAACCCTGCAGCCTTCGATCGGTTTGGAAATCTTACTGTCCAAAACTTTCACGTCCATCACTGTACGTCGTGCCCGAAGAACCTATGTAAGCGGAAAGTATTAGAGGAATTTGTAGCCAAGCAGGCCACCAACGGCGTTCAGTATTCTAAAATAGTTTATATCGGAGATGGCAGCAATGACCTTTGCCCAGTAACTTACCTGAAGAAGGAAGATATTGCCATGCCGCGGGAAGGCTATTCATTGCAGAAGCACATTGCTAAGGAGATTGAATTAATTGATTCCTCCATAAGTGTATGGTCTACAGGCAATGAAATACTGGCTCATCTGAAGCTATTGCTGGAGGGGTAACACTCCAGTATAACATATTTTCTGTTATACCACAAGTACTTTGTAGTGCGTTTCATAATATATGAGCAAGCTGCAGGTTGTCTTTAATTATACTGTACTTCATGTCGCCTGAGTATTTATATCTCTTCAATAAACCTTTTCTTGGTTAAAAAAAAAAATCAGTATAATATTCTAATTATTTTTCTGACTTGCAAAACATGTTCAAAGGTTTTCGTAGGCAAATACAGATTTCTCTTGCTTTCAGGTTTTGCCTTAAATAAAGCAGACAGTCATAGGGCTTGTCTCGGGATTGGCTGGTAACAAACGGATGTTGTTCTGCCTCTTCAGTCTAAGCATTGAAAGTGTGATCTCTGTAACTTACAGTTGTGGTGAGATGGCAATAACTCCAAATCTCAGTAGAGTTGGCAGACCGTGACTCGATCCATATGACACCTTGAAGATCGTTGAGAAGTTTAATCCAAAATGTGCAGCGGACATCGGATACATCAAAAGTTCCTAATGTGATCCACTTAGCAAAAGACATGCTGTTGAGATACAGATGGAACATAATGAAGAAGGGTGGAGCTATCTACACAGAGGAAAACTGAACTATGGGGAGGGGTGGAGACACATATCAGCAACAGATGAAACACAATCTTAAAGGCATATCACAAAGCATGTGTAACATGACAGATATTAAAGTCTAACCCCCCCCCCCCCATATGCTGCTTTAAGGACTTGCCTTAAATGATGCCTCTTGATCCGATCATCTTCTTCTTTCATGTAGTTTTCAGGAGTCCCTCCAGCGCTGGTGCCAGTCTCTGATCCAGCGCTGATTCCTGTCTTTTCCTGTCCCAGGGATGCTGTGTGGGTACATGCTGTCTGCATTGACTTACCCTGTGTCTCTCATCGTCTCCCGGGCAAAGATCTCTTCTGTACATGCGTCCGCCCCATTATCATGTTCGGCCGCCCAAGAGTCTTGAGGTGGGAACGCGTGGCGGAGAAACAGGTACATTTTTTTAACCTTTTTTTTTTTTTTTCATGTTTTTGCATATGTCTACTGCTTGTTAGGAGCCAATAAACCTACCAGCATGTCTTTGGAGTGTGGGAGGAAACTGGAGTACCCGAGCCACGCAAGCACAGAGAGAACATGCAAACTCCTTGCAGATAGTGTCCTGACCGGAATTTGAATGGGCAAAAGTGCTAACCACTACCCCTGGGCCACCCAATATATTGTCTTTGTCCAGTGGTTAAGAATTGCACAATCTGCTGTCATTCTTCCTGCTTTTAAATGTGCATAAATATCTACAGTATTTTTAAAGGATGGCAGTCTAAATAAATACCAAATCAAGTTACTATATAATGCACAAGCCTCAAAAGTAAACAAAATGCTTCCTCTACCTTCCCTGACTGAGCTACAAAGTCCTTTATTTGTCCCTCACACACTACCCCTCCCAGACACTGCAGCTGTGTGTGTGGGGGAGGGGGGGGGGTCAGCAACAGAGGCAGTGCTGCCAATCCAGAAAGCAGTAGGTAGATCTAGGTGTGGCCAGGTGGTGATTGACAAGCTACAGGCTTGTGAATCAGCCGTGACAATGCTGATAGATACACTACTTGCAAGCGCAAGCAGGCACAACCTACATGTGACAACTGTGCTCTGAATTCTTTGCCATAAAAATCATTATTTTGAGCTCTCATTGGTTGTCATTGCTGAAAATATTGGATGGTAGGGCAAATAACGATCACCGTACCATTGAGGCTGTGATTCACTACATTGCATTAATTAGAGAGGTCTTTATATAAAGTAGTATTAAACTATCAATCTTTTTTTCCCAATAATGAATACAGATCAAAAAATATTTAAAAAAAATGTGGAACCAGCACACGATGATCTTCCAAAGAAATCCATACTTTATTCCACATGCATCTATACAAAGCACAACCGCTGACGCGTTTCTGCCTTACTGTGCCTTGATCCGCTATGACTAAGGCCCAGTAAGGCAGAAACACGTCAGCGGTTGTGCTTTGTACAGATGCATGTGGAATAAACTTTGATTTTCTTTGGATGATCATCGTGTGCTGGTTCCACAGTTTTTGAGCCTATTACTCCAGAAGAGAGTCATCCGTGCACCGAATGTGGATTGTGGGGACGCATGATAGGGGTGAGCTGTGCGCTTCGTGTTTTCAGTCAAACAAATATATACTGCCCAGCAAAGTATTTCTTTATATTTGTGCCCAAGCACTTACAGTCATCATGTTTTTCGAACAACATACTGCAACTTCCTCAGCTCCACTTACCTGAACTTCCTGTTTAGTGCAAGATCACGGGACAGCACAGTCTCCAGCAGCCGTCTATTTACTAATGTGGAGAAAGGAGGAGAGGGTGGTTTGCCTCTGTGTTTGTGGAGACGCAGCTTTCTAGAACACATAAGGATGTCTCCATTGGACCGTGCAAGGAAAGGAGCCACCCTAAACCAGGGCATCGGAGCCACTGCATTCTGCAGGAAATTGACCATTTTAAACATCAAGGAGCAGAATCCATTGAACTTGATGTCATCAGCATTAAAAAAGGTAAAAATAATTGTGACGTTATCACTTTAATTTTCCTTTTTATGGTACAGTGGAGCTTTATTAGATCAGAAGGTATTTACATCTCTTTACATATCCCAAAAATAAAAAGGATTCCTCTGTTCAGGACAATGGATGGAGCCATGCAAATCATTCCTTTATGCCACAATGACTAACTGCACATCCAGAACCGCTGTTGTATAGTAAAGTGTAGCCAATTATTATAGAGTCAGTTATTCTAATTTTCATGGTGGAAGGTTGTTTGGTTCCTTTAGTCTCCTCCCGACTATAACTTTCTGGGTTCTTTCTCATTTGTCTCCAAACCCTACGCCATGGAAGCCATGGTTTCCTGATATTGCACGGATGATGGCCAATATATTGCCAAAATCACTGTATGCCAGGGACGTGCGGTCAATGTGGGCAGGTGAGGCAGAGCCTCACCTAGTATTTTGGAGGAAAAGGCTGTCAGCTTCAAATCTTTCTCCATTCAGAGCTTATAACAGGTTACACAGCAGGGAAAGCCTCCCCACTGTGTATCCGGTCATGGACGGAGTGCTGCCTGTTAATTACAGCCGGCACTGCATCCAGCTTTTGACAGCTAAATTAAGTTACACAGCATCGGGCCTACCCACTACTGTGTAACCTAACATAGTGAGGCAAGAGCTGCGACAGCCTCTACTCTGTTAGAGGTGTGAGCTCTGTGGATGGTTTGGGCCAATGGCAAAGCGCCATTGGTCCAAGCTGTCCAATCAAAAAAAACAGAGGGCACCGATCTTAATGGTTTACTAGTGACGAACAAGTGAGGGGCAGGGAGGCCCCTCCCTGTCTCCTCCCTCCTTCACACATAGATTGGGGGCGGGGCTTTGGCAGGTTGGGAGCGGGGCTTTGGCAGGTTGGGAGCGGGGCTTGGGAATGCCTCACCCAGCATGGAAGGTACTGCTCGTCACAGTTTCCAAGAACTGATAAACAGGGACTGAAAGCATCTGAACAGAGTCTTTGCTGTGTAGGGCAGCCAGCCAGCAACTGCTGTGCAATGCATAATTTGCTGTAGGTGTAGAATAGAACGTGATTGGTTGCAGTGGGTGACGGATATGGGTGTTTAGAATCTGACATGCAGCTATTTTGTTTGTGGAATTGATGATCAGCCTTTCACCTCATTAGAAATGTAACTGATAGGCTGTTGTTATGAATGTTGGCTCAGGCCTTGGAACATGGTGATGACAGGGTCACTTTAACACTTTGACCTGCCGTTGGCTGTTTGCTTTATTCATTGACATATCCGAGATCTTTTCAATACGATTTGCATGTTCCGGAGACATGCGAGTACCACTGCTTTGAATACATTTAATTTAATTAATACAACAATCCTGAGGCTATACAAATGAAAGGTTAACTTTTACTTATCAGGCTAATATGAGGTGTTTTTTTTTTTAACTGCACAAATAGCATATTAACCCCTTCAGCATAAGCTGTCAAAACATGCAAACAGATGGGTAAGTAATTTGTATTCTCCTTTAAAAAAAAAAAAGAAGAAGATTGCAGTATTTGATTTAAAGATTGTGGGATGAATGTATAGGGATGAGTGCATATGTACAGTGTATCCCAATCCAGCACAATGGATACTCCAAGAGCGGGTACAAAATGGGGAAATGATTGGCTATTCACAAAGTTGATGATTACACTACTATGCTTCATAATATCACACGCCTGGTGTCTTTTAAGAAACCCTGTCATGTCTCATAAAACGTCCAGCCACTCCAGTGATCTGTGAAAGAGAGATCTCGTCATGGAAAGAGGTTGGAAATTTTATGTTGTGATCTCCACAGCTTAATATTTTCCTAATCACACTTTGTGCAATCGGATTCACCGTTGTAATGTTTTCAGAATCTAAAAACTATCCTCCAGAGCTGTCCACATTAATGGAGCCGTGTGATGAGCTCAGCTTGTCTCTGGTCAGCATTATTGCTTTTTTTTTTTCAGAATGCATGAAAGGGGGAATAATACCCAGAGGTCAACAGGGGGAATAATACACCCAGATGTAGAAGGGGAGGGGGAATAATACCCAGAGGTCAACAGGGGGAATAATACACCCAGATGTAGAAGGGGAGGGGGAATAATACCCAGAGGTCAACAGGGGGAATAATACACCCAGATGTGGTAAGGGATGGGGGTGGTATAATACACACGGGGAATAATACACCCAGATGTAGAAGGGGAGGGGGTATAATACAGCCAGAGGTGGACAGGGGGAATAATACACTCAGATGTGGAAAGGGATGTGGGGTGGTATAATACACACAGAGGTGTACAGGGGGAATAATACACCCAGATGTGGTAAGGGATGGGGGTGGTATAATACACACGGGGAATAATACACCCAGATGTAGAAGGGGAGGGGGTATAATTACACCCAGAGGTGTACATGGGGAATAGTACACCCAGATGTGGAAAGGGAGGGGGGTGGTATAATACACCCAGAGGTCTACAGGGGGAATATTACACCCAGATGTGGAAAGGGAGGGGGTTGTGTAATACACCCAGAGGTGTACATGGGGAATAGTACACCCAGATGTAGAAGGGGAGGAGGGTGGTATACTATACCCATTGGTGAACAGGGGGAATAATATACCCAGCTGGAAAGGGAGGGAGTGGTATAATACACACAAGGGTGTAAAGGGAGAGGGTGGTATTACACACGCAGAGGTGAACAGGTTGTATAATATACTCAGATGTTGAAAGGGAGTAGGGTGGTGTAATAATTATTAAGTGAAGTTGGGTATACTGCACTCAATGGAGAAATGGTTTGGAGATAATACACCCAGACTGAACAGGAGAGAAAACACACTAAGAGGTGAACAGATGAGATAATGAATAGAGAGGAGGGCAGGTGGAATAATACATCCAGAGATGAATAGGAATGGGGGGGGGGGGGGGAAAAAACACAAGAGTGGAAACCAGATAATGCCATAAAGTTGGTGTTATTTCCTTCTTGCCGGTCTAAAGTGCCCTTATTAACCTCATGCTACTGACTTTGGGGGGGGATAATAAACCCAAGGGTGAACAGGGAAGATGACACACGTAAGGATGGCCAGGGCAGAACATGAGCTGAAGGTACACAGGGAAAAAGCACCTAAGGGGGGGCAGCGATGGTAAGAGCAGTATTCATTGAGAGCTCCATCTGCTCCACTTGATTCTGAGAAATATTCTGCTGGTTCAGTGCAGTTTATCCTTGCCATGTCTACACCACTGGGTTCTCCAGAGTCTCCCACGCCTCAGAGATGGTTAAAATTGGTTCTGCAGCAACTAAAACCGTGGCAAAGTAGGGATCCCTTCCAAGATGTTTGCTGCTGCCCAGTGCAGGAGGCACACCTCATCCTGCAAAAGGAAATTTGCTCAGGAATAGTCTTCACAATATTATGCAACTGAATCAGGGGAATTGTCTCCAGCAAGAGAAACTTCTGGGGATGTCAGTAAGGGGGAAGAAGGGTATAGAGCTGACCATTAAAGCTGAACTCCAGGTATACATTTGTATGCACACTTACATTTATCCAACATGGCCCAGTGTAAGTAGACATGTGTGTTTGTTTTTTGACCTGGTCGGCCCATGGGGACCCTGTACAGCACTGTAGTTAACTCCAGAGTTTAGTGTCACTTCAAGTACTAAGTAAAAAGTGTTCAGATTTAATGCTTCATATCTAAACATTTCAGCTCATCAGACTTTCATTAGTGTCGAGACGACGCTCATCCTACAAACATTCTGATGGACCGCAGGTATTCAATTTCTCTATTTGATATAACTGAGGACATTGTGCTGACTCATTTCCTGCGTTGTTTTCTCTGGATGTAAATACAGACACTTGTTTCCCACAGAGCTGTACAATAACAGCGTGCAACCTGATCTGCTCTGCTGACACCTTACTGTTCAGGACAGGATATGTTATCAGGTGTGTCAATGGATTGTGTTTTCTCTGCTTGCTGTGTGGAATAGTGTGCTACTATCACTTGTATCAAATGGATCTACAATGGTCATTAAAAGAGCCAATTCATACAAAACCGATTCTCCATTTTTGTATGAAGTGCAATAAGGTTTGATTCTCCACTTTTCACCTCTTGCATGATTGCCTCAGGCTGAAAGCCAAGCTGATTGTGTCACAAGCCTGGGAGTTTTCACAAATATCCCTATGGAGAATCCGCTCTTGCGGTGTTTCCTAAATCTGGCCTTAAAGTGACCCATATATTCCTTTTGTTATCAGGGATCTCAACCTGAAAAAAGTAATTTCAGGGAGGTGCCCTTCTCATTTCAGGGATTCAGGGAGGTGCCCTCATCCACGTGGGAGGGGGAGGGGGGGAGCACCCCGCTGAAATGATGGCAGATAGCAAAGAAGCTAATGCTACCCTTACTATCTGCTGGGTTTTTTTTTTATTCTGACAGCTGCTGCCGTCAGAATAATAAAATAAAAAATACCTGCATAAAAATGAATAGCTACATTGCTATTGGCTATTTCAATTTGCAATAGTCAATAGCAAGCTGGCTATTGCATCCGCCCTCTGCTGCTGTCAATCAGCAGTGGAGAACCTGATGGAGAACTTCAGGTCCACGTCTGCTGATTGACAGCAGCAGAGGGTGGGTGCAATAGCCAGCTTGCTATTGGCTATGGCAAATTGAAATAGCCAATAGCAATGTAACTATTCATTCCTATACTGGTTTTTTTGTAACTGACTGATGGCGGCCGGTGGCCCCGATGTCAAAACCCCCCCCAAAAAAACAGACAGACTAGATAGCAGAGTAAACCTTTCTGGGAGAAAATGTTTCTCTCCAGGGCAGCCGGGAGCCGCTATCTAATAGCTGGAGACTCCCGGAATGTCTGGGATGTCTGTGTTATCGTAACAGTGCCTGTGCTAAAAAAGCAATTGTAAGCCCTTTGGCGCATCCATTCTTCTGTCACATCTCTCTAACAATCACTAGATAGCAGCTGTGGATCTCTGTGTAAAAATCAAGTCGGATGAAGGGTCTGTGTAGTAAATCAGCCTGAATACAATGACATCATCCCTTCTATCCATTTTTTCTGTTGACTGACATTTCACTGTCATAGCATCGCACAGCAAGCTGTCTAGCTATAGATACAAAATGCCTGCAATCCTTATATACTATTGATGCATTATACCATTGTTTCTTTGCTTAGTGCCATTGTCTGGGAACTTAAAATAAAGAATTGGAAAAAAAAATTCCACCCACTCTGCAAAGATGGGATGATGATAGTCAGTCAGTTTTCACAGCTGCTACCGTGTCTCCCCGAAAATAAGACACTGTCTTATATTCCCCCCCCCCCCCCCAAAAAAAAAACACTAGGTCTTATTTTTGGGGGATGTCTTATTTTAAATACTGTCACACACAGTGTCACAATACCTGCAGGCTGCAGCTGTCCTGGAGCTCGCCTCTCTAATGCTGTCCACAGTTCTCGGTGGGATCCCCACCAGGGAGCCATCTCTCTCGTCGCCAGGCTGGACTGCACAGACCTCCAGTCAGAAGTTCCCTCAGTGACTGAGGCTCAATCACCTCACCTCAATCCAACCCCACTGGCCATACTTCCTTGCCGCACTGTGCCGCTGCCTGCTGGGAAATGTAGCTTTATGCCCGGTGGCAGCTCTCAAAGCAAAGGTCGAGGCAGACAGGTGTCTGCTGATTTCATGCATGCGGGAGCTTCGGCGCAGCGGTTAGTCCCCGCCATGTACTCTGATTGCTCCCACCCCCAAACTAGGTCTTATTTTCGGGGAAGGTCTTATATTACATGAATGTTTAAAAATAATGCTAGGTCTTACTTTCGGGGTAGGTCTTATTTTTGGGGAAACACGGTAGCTAGAGATTGCTAGTGAGCTGTGACAGGAGACCGGGAGCAATAAGATCTTACAGCAGCCTCTATGCACAGGTACCGTTAGATGGGATAGCAGAGTAATGACACACGTCACATTAGAGCAAACATGTCTTGAGGATTGTACATGAGCTAGAGCTTACTTTCTGAAAATGCTAGTTCCCTGGATGTTATGGTTATTCACTGTCTTCAGTACTTTGAGTCTCCAACATGGAGCAAGTATGCAGATTCAAAAAAATGTGCATACTTGTTTCAGGTCACTGATCCAACGTATTATGTAACAAGCAAGTATGACCGCCAGCATATAACATTTTCAGAAGAAGTCAGCAGTGGCAGCCTACCTGTTTCTCTTATGACAGATTTCATATAAGTCCAAGTGCATGATTTGTAGGTAACCTCCCTGTGTAAGGGAGTTATTACTATCTCATCAATGCAGTTTAGCTGCCTGTGGGGGTGACCACAAAGTACTGGTGGAGCATGAGTACAGGTTTGGGAAACACTAGGCTATAGGGTACATGTTACAGTATTTCTGTGCCCTCTACTGGTTTCTCCATAGGAATATATGACGTGCAGCCATTCACTGGACCTATGTATTGCAAGACCAGTCTGTACAGCTCTGAAGATCCGGTTTAAATAGTGTCAGTCATTTGCTCATAATAGAGAATTAACTTATGGTTGGATCCATATATTCACCCAGTTAGTTGGCATCTAGTGCCTCATTCATTGACAATGTGGCTATATCCTAGTGAACTGCTGCACAAAATGACTATCTCTACTTTGTATATAGTAGATGGCAACCTGTTAGGTACACTCGAACCGGTAGATCTCAACTCAAAATGTGAAGATTTGCTATGTTATAGGAAACATCTAGAAGTGTTAATGAGGTCTAAGCAGTACCCTGAAAAATCTACTGTTTGTCCTAAATTCCCACTGAATTATTGTAGAGAACTTCCCAGTACATGAGTGTGTCTACAGCCTCATAGCTGTATAACTGCAGTATGAAATCTAAGGCACTGCTGCCTCTGTCTACTAGCCGTAGAAGATTTGGTGATGTGACTACTGTGCTGCTAACTCTTTTCCTTGCAGGAGGCTCTGACTTGAGGAAGCAAAGCTCTGCTTCTGCCAAGATGGCCACCCTCCACACAGAGATGCAGTGCAGAACAAGACATGCTAAGTCAGTAATGGGGAAACAGCTGCATGGAGGTCACAGGCAATACTGGAGACTAGTCCTTAGCCCTCTGCATGCCTTCTTTAGGGCACAACTTCCACAGTTAATGATTAAGCTGAGTGAATTGGGAAAATACGTCGTTATGACCACTAGATAGAGCTGTTCTTTATTAATAAATCTATTGTAGAACATTCGACAAGAAGACAAGTTTTTGCCCCATTCTCACAACAGCTGGTTAACTCACAGAACAAATGAGCCTGCAGTTTTCCAGGGCGAGTAAGATATGCATTTTTTTCATATATAGATTCTTTGGTGTTTAGTTTGTGGTAATATGACAACCATAAGTAGACCATGTCAACTTAAAGGGAACATCGGGTGGCCACCAGAGCACACACTTGCTCTAAAGTTTCAGAATCAAAGTCAGACGCACATTGATGACATCAGTTGTATAAGATTGTAGGATAAACCCTGCCTGCTTTGTATGCTATTTTGTACTCTGTATGCATTATAGTGGGGTATGACAGAGAAAAAAAAGCGCTCCAGAGGTGTTTGCTATAATGTGTTACTATGCACAGCATAAAAGCACATTATGGCTGACTTACAGTACCTTGCAAATGATCCCCTCCAGTGATGCTGTCTGCTGCCCCCTCCATCCCTGACGCTGCTATCTTCACCGAGTCTTTATGGAGGTTGGACGATTTCGGCCTATTGATTGGCCCGACCGGAATGATGTACCTTCATCTTGGCATGAGTTACTTAATCTCGGCAGCCTGGGTCTGTACATTGAGCTGCGCATACGTAGCTAAGTGCACAGAAAAAAAATTGCTGACAGACCGGTAGGAGCTTTTTTTGGCAGAAGAGACTTACACAGTCTCTTCTGCCTGTCAGTCATTTTTAGTAAAGACACTTTAAAAGAGAACTAAAGCCAAACCTTTTTTTTTTGGCTTTAGTCCTCTGCTGGGTCAAACGGGAGAACATTTACTACTATACTCCTGTGACCCAAAGTCAGCATCTAGCGAGCTATTGCCTGCAATTTGCTGACAGTACAGAGTCGCACTGCAGCCAGGAAGATCCGGACAATATTGTCGGGATCCACCCCATTGACAGCTGGCTCTGCCTCCGTAGAGGCAGAGCCAGCTGTGCCCGCTCCCTTCCATGTCTGTCCCTCCATTGAGCCCTGGAGGAAAAGAGAGGGGAGGGGGGGAATCCCTGCAGGGAGGGGATCAACAGTCTCTGCTCTCTGCAGGGAGGAGACCGTATGCTGAATGATCAGCAGTTTGTGCCCGCTCAACTAGAGCAGTGTCACTTGCGAGCTCTAAGTATTGAAAAGTGTACATTTTAATCTCCCAATACTTATCCTTTAAGTCCATATTCACTGAAGCGCGTCAGAGAGGGGCAGACGCTAGATGGGACTGTATGCCACATACTGAGCCTAAATAAAATGTATTTTTTATAAGTGAGATACAACTGCATGGATGTGCAGTGCCAGTTGTAATCACTATGTGGAGAGCACAGAAACCTCACACCAACTACACAGAACAATGCTCTGTCTATGTATAAGTAAGATGAGCTCTTCCATTACATGAGCAATTCTACACCAGTTTATGTTTCATTTATAAACCACAGGCAACATATGGCTCGTATATAAGTGACAATGAACCTTTACAGACTATACTGTTTCCTCCCTGAAGTACTAACACCAGCTATCCCATAGAAGGTACTTCATATTGCATTATAAATCTATTTTGAGTTGTGATCTGTTTTACCTTTCGTGGGATGGTATGCATGGTTGGAATCCAAAACATGTGTGGTATAAAGTACCACATAATATGTTATGTACTATATTTGTAGTTATTAACGCTATTTGGTAAACAATATATATGTCTGTGAACTATAAAGTGAATATAATAGTAAAGAAATGTTTGTAGGTTTAATGGCTAATATGTGTCTGTATGTGAAATAGGGACCTTCGATTGTAAGCTCCTTGAAGGCAGGGACGGATGCAGTCCCGGATGTGCAGTATGTAACATTTAAATAATACAGCACACCCAAGTTCTTTGCAATTATACATTATATTCTAGAAAAAAGGTTACAATTGTAGATACAATGGCAGAAGACCAGAAAAAAAAATTAGACCCAGAGATAGTGGGTCCACCTTGAGAAAGGGGTTGATTACCCCAAAACGTTGGATCTCCGGGCCTCATTTTACTCTGGTCTTCTACCAGGCTAAGCTGCTCTTGTAATTGTATGCTGGTATGCTTTAATTGTTGCATCTTTTTACCATTTGCCCTTGTATTTATCAGTCATTTCCTGTGTCAAGATCTTTGTATCTGTAATAATTGTAACCTTTTATCTATAATATAATATATTTATGCAGAGTACTGGGGGGTGCCGGCTCATTATATTTTGGATAGTTATTAGGGGTAGAGAATAGCTCCCCTTATATGGGGTTTCAGCACCGCTATCTCCTTCTTTTTTTAAAATTATTATTATCATTAGTAATAATATTAAACAGAATTTATGGTGCCAAGAGTTTGTACAGGTTTTTTCTTGCTTATTAGTCGATTTTTGAGGTGTGCAAAATTCCACTTTCTAATCCATTAATTTGCATTATGTAAATTGCTGCATAAATTATTGGTGCTGTATTAATACATAATCCATTAATACATGAGAATAGCCTAGCTCATGATCTTTATGACTGTCCATATGACCTTTGCAGTGGCTCAGGCGTTGGGGATGGGAATAGGGATGCAGTGTATGATAGCAGTGGATAGGGAGCAGCTGGGATACCAAAATAGGATGTGACATCCCCCCCTCCCCTTTGGAATAACAACACTCTTCCATTCCAAATCCCTGTGTGTGCAGCCTATGCCAAAGATGGTCAATAAGGAGGCGCTGTATCGAATGCTATCAGCCTGTGAGCCACTGACGGCAGCCGGGATCCCAGCTGAAAAGACATTAACACTTCCTAACCTGGGGACAGTGCTGCAGGTAAACAATGGCTCTCTTATGGAGCTCATGGCACTTGCACTGGCGTGGAAGCTCCAATTCAAATTAGGGCTTGTAAAGATGCTCTTGGCAGCTGCTTTCATTGAATGGATGACAATGATGTATGACAAAAGCATGGGTGATGATAGAAAAACATGGAATATTTGCATGCTGGGACTGATACACAGATAAAGCTACACATATGTGTGTCAATAATTGACACCTGTGCTGATCTCTCTCCTGCACTCCATCAGGCTGTGTTCTGTGCAGAGTGCAGCGACAGAAGGTGACAGACAGGACTTCATCATTTCAATGGTTTGCATGCTGCTGTCCAATGCTTTGTTTGGCACATGAGTACAGCCAGTGGCTTTGTGCCATAGTGTGGAGGAGGAGGAGACTCCCAAGATCTAGCCAAGGCTGACAGCTCATTGCTAATCCCACTAGTTAATAAGAGGAGGCGTCTCAGGACCGATGGTAATGGATTTGCAATGAAATTTTACAACCTTAGGCTTTATTTACAGTAGCCTAACCACAAGATCAGTGTACAGGCAGCTGGGGCTATGCGCACAATAAGAGATCATTGTGGTTGCTGCTATTATGGCATTCTGTCATCCAAGGGAGGGGAGGCGATGTTTGGGGAAACTGAGAAATGGCTGGGTAAATACTGCATGCTGTTGACTGATATTCATTTTCTATTGCCCGCAGCCTGAGCATTTAGGAACAGTAGGCAGCCAATAAAGGGATGCCATTAAACTGGATGACTGCAGCCAAAGCAGATTATTTTGTAGGCTAAATAAACAAGTGATCAGAGGCTCTGCAGTAATGTATACACAGGACACTGTGCATACTTTGTTTCCAATGTCTTGCTAGGACAGTGCTGTTACATTGCTTCATTCATATCATTGTCCTGAGAAATGCATGCTGTTTCTCACTCAGTCATCTGACCTTGTTCACAAATGAACACTAGTATTAGGTATCATGTATGTCAGTGTTTAACACTTCGCTTGTGTGAGCATAGCTTAGTTTTCCTTTGCAGATATTGCTGTATACTTTTATAGACTGTGCATCTTTATTTTATTCTTTTTGTAGCCATGTCACAAAAGGATCTGGAAGATTACTGTTTTACCTACAATGACCCGACTCATCATGTAGATTTTTTGGAAGCCTTCAGAATGTTTTACAAAGAGGGTCTCTTCACAGACGTCGCCTTGCTGAGCTCCTCTGGGAAGGTTTTCCAGTGTCACAAGGCTGCCCTGGCTGCTTGTAGCCACTACTTCAAGGTGATGTTCACAGCTGACATGAAGGAAAGGTCTAACAGCCAGATCAAGATCTCAGGGATTGATGACAACATTTTAGAGGCACTACTGAACTACACTTACACTGCTCAGATCAGGATCACAGCCAAGAATGTCCAGGGTCTGCTACAAGCTGCCGACCAGCTCCACTTTGTCTCCGTCAAGGAAGCATCTGAGCAGTTCTTGGTGAGACATTTGGATGTGGACAACTGTTTGGGCATGCATTCTTTTGCAGAATTTCATATCTGTCCATCTTTAGAGAAGGAATCCAGAAGAATCATTGTGTCAAGTTTCCAAGAGGTTTGGACTCAGGAAGAATTTTTGGACATCTCTTTTGAAAAACTCTTGTACATCCTTTCACAGAAGAACCTCAATGTCTGGAAGGAGGAGGTACTTTTGCAGCCTCTAGTAAGGTGGATTGGGCATGACTGCAGAAAACGTGTAGAACATGTATATGACTTACTCAAATGCATTAAAGTTGACATTGATGACAACTTTCTCAGGTCCTCTTTGGAGTTGCACAAAAAACATTTGCTCACAGAAAACAAGATACAATCTTTACTCTATTATGCTGTGAAGAGGCAATCACAAGCGGTGTCTAAGCGATCCACTGCAAATATGTTTGTGGTTGGGGGTTATTACTGGCATCCCTTGTCAGAGGTACATTTGTGGGATCCAGAAAGCAACAACTGGGCTCAAGGGGCAGATATGCCAGATCATACAAGGGAGAGCTACAGTGCTACCAACCTAGGACCTCACATTTATATTACTGGAGGGTACAGGACTGATAATATAGAAGCTCTAAACACTGTGTGGATTTATAATACAGAGACAGATGAATGGACAGAAGGCTGCCCCATGATCCATGCAAGATACTATCACTGCTCTGTCACCCTGGCTGGCTGTGTTTATGCTTTGGGTGGGTATAGAAAGGGGGCTCCAGCACAGGAAGCTGAGTTTTATGATCCACTAAAAAAGCTTTGGTTCCCTATTGCCAACATGATAAAAGGTAAGTAATGTGTGACTGTTTATCCTGAGAGCGTGTGATCTGTTTGAAAACTTTTCAGATTTACTAAAAAAAAAGCAGAACTGTACAATCAATCTAACATACCTGAGATCATAATGAAGAAGGCCAATGCAATAGGGGCCCTTACGTTCCTTACATATGCTGGTTATTGTTCAACTGTACCATTGTAAGCACCTGATTGTTCACCCCATCATCTTTTATCCATTAGCTAAAATTTAAAATCAAGCTGATCAAGTTGACGTTTCTGCACTGGCTGCCTAAATGGAAAAAAATAGGCAGGGCAGGGGTGGTTGACAGAAATCACATCTGTAGCTTTATTAGTGACATATTACATATTCTGGTTGGTGTAGCTGGTTAGACACCTCAGAAAATCTCCCTTCATTCTATTGGAAGGACACCCACTGTTAAAAGGGACGAAATTTAAAGGATAACTAAGTTGCAAGCCTCAAATATTTACAGTGAGCATCACAAATTGCTGGAAAAGTTATACGATGCACTAGCCCAGTACAGGACAGGCAGTACTGAACATTGTGGAAAAATAGGGTACCCAATGTAAACTATTTTTACAGTTCACTTCTCACTGTAACTATTCTGGGCCTGTATTATGGCGTAAAACCGTTTTTTTCTCTTTAAAATAGTTTTCGTGTACATCTTGCTCTTAAGTCAAAGTGTGTAATTGAATATACTGTGCTGCGGGACTGACTTCCATCAAGGCATATTTACTGAATATGATTATCATTGCATTATTTTGTCAGGATAACTTTGTATATTGTAATGCAGGGAAGTGTATTCACAGTCTTTGTACATAGTATGTTTACCTGTCTTAATCCCTTTCCCTTGTACCAACCGTTTGTGTCCATTGAAGAGGGTCTAAGATGGTAAATTCTTAGGTTCTTGTGTTGGAGAAAACCATAAGTACAGCTGCTAATAATATAAAACATTAGTTAGTTACAGGTTAGACCGTTAATTGACAGATATATCTCCCTGAGAACATTGTATTGGATTCTATCTTTGTTTTAAAACAGTGGATGTGTAAGGTCAGTGAATATTTTATGTTCGTGTTCTTGGAACAAGAAAGTGTTTTTTTTGTTTTCTTTTTCCTGTGAAAGCTAAGATCATTTTATCAGTTGGCTCACAATGAATAGCCTGCTGTCAGTGTAACTGAAGACAGATAGTTGTGGGGAAACATTTACCTGTCCTTGATTACATCTCTCCAGTGCTAATATATGCCACCACAACTAGCCCGTGTTTGACTGTGGTACATATGCCATAATGTTCTCCTTCTCTCTTCAACAATGAAGAGAAAGGATTTGTACTTGGTCGCTTGTTCCAACAGTTATTGAAATACTGGAAAATATCCATGCATTTGTTTCTCTTTTGGGGGTGAAGGTCATCATAAGGATCCTAATGCCCGGTTCACACCTGGGCGATTTTCGTCATTTAGCCCGAGAAGGTCAATCAATTTCCCCCACCCACCCTAACAGCATAGACGGAGGAATCTCCACTGCCGACTATTGGATTCAAGCTTGAAATTTGGCCAATTCAGCAGGAATTGGCCAAAATTCGAGCTGTCTATGGCCAGCTTTTGGCATACAGCACTTGCTATTTTGAACTAGCCTGAATAGATATCTGTAGGTTTTAATGAGACTAAAAGTGGGCTTTAAAATTTACTGTGATGTCATTGTACTGTTTATGATGCAAATACTGAATGGGATTGTTTCCATATATTACACATATTACAACCCTGTTGAAGAAGCTTTTAGATGTGTTTGAGTGTCCTGGTTTTCCGGTTTGGGACCACAGTTCAGTTTTGAGGGATACATCATTAAAAGGGAAAGAGACACAAAGGGACACTGTGGATTTGATTATTCTGTGTAAAGATGACCTCCTACCCTGACCTAATGATACTGAAATCTCCAGAGACCCTCTGCCACAGCCGCCACCTAATTATCCAATGTCAGCTGGGGAGCGGTGACATCACCTCCTTCATCGTTTGACAATGCTTGGACTCAGCGATTAACTGCTAGGCCTGAACACTGTATCATAGGAGAAGGTCACATACTCTTCCATACCCAGATGCACCAGATATTTTGGGCCCGCTGTGGCATAAGAAAGCTTGTCAGGGGCGTTACACAGACTCTTTAAGGGAAAATGTGGGGGACAAGAAACAACCCTATCTGCTTTCTTAATGCTACAAACCCCACAACATTTCAATCTAGTTCCCGGAGGGATGTCCCAAGCATTTTAGAATTAAAGCATAATGGAAAATATAACATTTTATGCAGTTTTTAAAATGCAATTTGTATGAATTAATTCCAGGAATACATGTATAGTATTCTGTTGTATTTACAAGGAAGACTTAAACAGACAAGAACTGCAATAACATGTAAGGTTCAATTCACATTTTCATAAAGTGAGCTACTGAGCTCTGTAAACAATAGGCTTTTTTTCAGTAGAAAGTAATGAGTAACTGGAGGAGCCTAAAACTTTACCTGCTGGCTGTATATACGAATTCCAAAATTACGTATTTGCATTACGTTGTTTCTCTATATTTCTCTCCTGACGTGTTTACATTAATAACTTTAAGAAGTGACAAACAAATAAACACATAAGCATGGTCAGAGATGAGAGGAAGATCTTCAGTGTAATACACTTTTAGGGCTGCTCTCGCTGGCTAGGGAAACCAAAGAACTGAAATACAAAACACAGAGAGCGCCTCCATCATGTAAAACTTTTTAATAAAATAAAATAAAAACAGTTTGGAAATGTACTCACAAAGGGAGATAGATAACAGGCATGAACAGATCACGTAAAGCAGACTTAGCCAGCCGGCTATCAGTCCTTTTTGGTTGAGGCGTTTCCGAGGTCCCACCTCCTTCAACAGAACGATTGATTCTGATGAAGGAGGCGTGTGAGTACATTTCCAAACTGTTTTTATTTTCTTTTATTAAAGTTTTACACGATGGAGGCGCTCTCTGTGTTTTGTATTGAACTTTAAAGGAGAACTATGGGGTTAAGGCTTTTCCCCATAGTTCTTCCTAGGGTAACGGGAGGACACAAACTAGCGTCCTCCCGTTACCCTAAGCTCAGTATACCGCAGGCTGTAGCTCGCGGTATACTGAGACGCCACAGTATACCGCGAGCTGCTGCTCATTGTATACTGAGACGCCGCAGCTGAAGCGGATCCCAACAATTGTGCCGGGATCCGCCCAGCTGCGTGAGTGACAGCTGGCTCTGCCTATCTAGAGGCAGAGCCAGCTGTACCCGCCCCCTCCCCCGTCCGTTCCGCCAGTTAACGCTGGCAGATCGGAGCGGGGAGGGGGGAATCCAGCCGCTCCCCTGTCACGCCAGAGAGCCGTGACAGGATTGAAAGGCGAGCGAACGCCGGTATGTGTTCGCTCACCTCCCGATCTACTGAGCCGACCTGTGACAGTCTCATTGTCACAGGTCGGCTAGAACTATGAGGTGAGTGAAAAGCACTCACCTCATAGTTCTCCTTTAAGAAGTGCTTTAAGAAGTATTGCTGTTTTTTGCTGGCAGTGTACTGTGCCATAAATATAGTGAGCTACTCCCTTCCTCTTTTGACATGACAACAATGCACTTTCAGCTCTGAATTCCTAAGCACATGGTGTCAATCCCGCCTACATAATTTATTTTCCATTACAAAGAACACATACTGTACCTCTCGTAATCTCCATAACCCCTACTTGTGCACAGGCAGAAAGCACAGGAGGTTACCAACTCACACATTGTCTGGTAACATAAGCAGGCATATTTTGCACTTATTGAACAGATATAACAAAAAACTTTCAATGGTATTTTTAGCAGACCAAAAGGGAACAGATAAGAGAAGTTAACTGATAGGGTTTAAACACACTGTGAGGCCTACTTACAAAGAATAAAAAGAGCTATTCACCCTGCTGATCTCTGAGAACATTTGTTCTGTGTGAACAGAGGCAAAAACTAATGTTCCTTTTAAATGCAAAGTAATACCTCATGATGGCCACTAGATGGCGCTGGGGGGCTGCTCGACTTCATCTAGTGGCCATAATGCATTATTACATTACATTCGTCCTGAAAAGAACTTTTGTTTTTGCCTGTTTTTTCAAAGAGCAACATTTCTCAAAGATTGGCAGGATTAATGGATATGTGAATTGTTTATAAAAAGACTACTATGTATGGCTTAACATGAATTTATTACGTGTTCTTAAATTAGATAGAAATATTATGTATAGACAATTCTTGCCCTGCAATGTATTATATTTCCTTTTTTTTTTTTGCTCTCGACTGATGAAACTAGTCACTCGTCTACAAGTGTCTGCTTTTTCTTTGTCATGGAGCCAGGATGAAAATCAATGCACCCTGGGGTGACAGATAAGAAGGGAGCAGCTGTGATTAGAACACATTTTCCATTTTCCAAAACAGGTTTCCAGCACTAAAGTAGTGTACAGGGAATACTGCTACACTGTCTGGTTTCAATGTTGTTGGAGCAGAAAGAGTAGGGGTCAGCTAATGGTGTAGAGAATAGATAATACTTAGAAGGGGGGTGTCATCCATATTCTAGACCACAGGGTTGTTGGGGTCCAGACCAATACACATAGACAAATACAGAACGTAATACTGATTTTTGTTTTCCATGTTAAAATCATCAAGTTACCTGAGCTGCCATCTAACAATTTATAGTCTTATCATTTAAATTCTTAAGGGGTTTTTAGATATATTTTTACCTCTGTCTTTCTAAAAAAATAAAATAAATTGCCTGGTTTATATTTTGACTCGTAAACTTTTATCATTTCTGAGTCACGGACCGAGTATACCGTTTGGGATTTCTTCAAGATAATGTTACAGTAGATCCACTAGAGCCAGGCAACAAGGTGAGGTCACAAATGGCAGCCTCTGTGTTGTCTAATGACGGGTTGCATTTATTGGTATGGTGTGTGTGTGCAAAGGTGTGGACAAACACTATGCCATTAAGCTACATGCTTCCTAAATTTGTAAAAAAAAAAGAATTACACCAAATGCATTACTGTTCTCTAACAGAAACGTACCAGCTTCTCTTGGTACATAAGATGGGCTTGTGAATTGTTCCAGTAGGATAGACTGGCTGCTGGACTGTATTGCCAGCACCTCCATAGCACCCTAGGTACCATATAAACCTTTGGAGACTGCTATGCTAACTGTAACCAGAGCTTTTATGGTCAAATCTGGCCTGCCCTCTACTACTCCCTTCACAGACCTTCCCAGCCTCCTCATCAATTGGGAAGAGCGAGGATTTGTGGCAATTAACACGTAGACCCGACACAGCAGAAAATTCAGTGAGCACCTCCAAAGCTCCCTGTAGTGAAGGCCCAGGGTCATGAAGGAACAGAAGCAGATTGCCCGCATATAGCGCCACTCTCTGTAAAGGACTATTACTTACCTGATCCCCACTCTTGCTGGACCGGCACACACAGCCTCCTCCCTCTGAAGATTGGAGGCCTGCTGGCGTCATCATGTACAATGTGGGTTCAATAGACCTGCATTATATGGGAGGACACTGATGGACATTCCACAAGCTAGAATGGAGGGGAGAGAGGAGAGTGCTGACTGATGGTGGAAGGTGGTCAGGTAAGTAAGAGTGCTTTGCAGAATATCCCTAGACATTAACTAGCAATTAACCCTTGAAGTACAGGGGTAGCCGCCACACTGCAAGGGGAAGTTTTGTTCTGAACCCGGAGATAGGCTTTAAGTGGCTGGTGAGGGTTATGAAAGCTCCTTTCAACTATTCTGACCTTTTTCAACAGAAAATGGTCTCTTATTTGCCTCATTATTTAAATTTTTCAGACAGCAATAAAAGTAAAATAAAATGTGACAGTACACAAACGAAGGTGCACTTTAAAAAAAGAATAAAAAAAGAAAGAAAACCACAAAAAAACACTAAATTAAATAAACGGACCTGTCCAAAATACACCTGCCAAAGAAAAACAATGCAGACCTTCTAAATAAAGGGATAGAAGTATCAATACAAGTGTTACCATACATAAGAATTCTACTCTACAATCCAAGTCATGTGCAGTTCCATTATCCAATCATCATTAAAATAAATACCTTTCCATATAATGAATTTCGAAGTACTAGCTTGTGGAAGGTTTTTGTGGCTGCAGGATTAATATGCGGTGAACTAAAGCTATTGCAAATGATTCCTCCTGGCACGGAAACAAGGGCCATGAATGGAGATTCTGTTTTTAGTATTTGGGTTTGGCTCCATTTATGGCGTTCTCTTTGTTCTTCCTAAAGACAAGATGGTATTATTTTTAGAATAGTCAATACAGTGCTGTACTTAGACATCAAGCTGCCTTACATGCACCTGAATAATGATGTCTTATTGTACAAGCTCTGCCCCTTGTGTCATGGGTTTATTTTAGTAAATACCAATGGGCTATGATTATGGCTATGGCTATGGCTATATCACTATTCACTTTTTGGCAGACACCACACTGCGCTCTGCAATGCATGAAGTGCAGGGGATGGTGGGGAGCCTGCGTTTCTTCTTTGAGTATTCTCTGCATAATGCAGCAGAGAAAACTCTGTGATTGAACAAGAGGCTGATCACATGACTTTGACAGGTCACATGACCATGCTCTCCTCATGCCGGCACCTTTTTCATTTGTTTTTTAGAACTTGGAAGCAAGCTGAGACTAATGCATATGTGTAATGCTTTATAAACATGGAAGCAGTGGTATGACTGTGGCATGGCCATATCACTGCATTATAATATAGGCCTATGTATTGAAGGCAGCAATGCTTTATAAGAACAGCTACTTTTGGATTGTGCAAACTAACAATGATAAAAGTTGGTTTCATGTTTATTGAACTATAGTGAGTCTTCTATAGCCTCTCAACATATTATTTTTTATATTATTTTTTATTATATAGCCACAGGTGTCCAGAGGTGGGCTGAAAAGGGAAATAAAGTAATAATCCATGTGTACATTTTTTGCTTGGTGCAGCCCCCCTTACCCTGCTTTTTTATAAGCACAATACTCACTTTCCATATGCACTAAGAGTCCCCCATTATTTTTCAGTGGATGCTAACGCAAGAGCTTCTAAAAATGTATGGGTGTGAATGGGACCAGTTCACACTAATGAGGTCCATTGCATTCTATTGCAGTGTGATGGAAAAAAAGTAGAGCATGCTCTGCTCTTTTTCAGTGTAACATAACGGAACAAAAATAGATGTAATTGCAACACAATGAAATGGAATGGAAGTAAAAACAGAAAAATACATAGGGGTCTATTCACGAAGCTGCCGAAGGATCTGGCCGTAGCTTCGGCCGATCCTTCGGCTAGCTTCGGCCCCAGGACCCCTTCGGTTCAGGAGAACCGAAGGGGTGCTGTACGGGCTATTCACTATAGCCCGTACAGCTCCCGATCATGGCCGAGCGGCTCAGCCCGAGCCGAACGCATATGCATCGTGCTCGGCTGAGCCGTGCTGAAAGCCGAAGCTGGCCGAGCGGCCGGCCATTGGCCGGCCGCTCGG
>NW_017306433.1:256754-267192 GCF_000935625.1 Nanorana parkeri
CGCTCGGCCTGCTTCTGAGAGCTGGGCGGAGCCAGCCGTGATCTTACGGCTGGCTCCGGCCACTTGCAGTGAGGTCAGCGTCCCTGGTTACCTGCTAACCAGGGACACTGATCTCCAAACAGCAAACTCTCCCTGGCGCCCCGGTAGTCTCCCGCTCACTTCACTTCAGATCGGTCATTCACTCACTTGGTGAATAGACCCCATAATGTTTGTCCACTCAGGACATGCTAATTAAAATAAAGATTGGCAAAAAAAGGGGGGAAAACAGTCGCCATCTGCGATGCCGACAATTCGAGGTTCTTGGAAGTCCTATTTAGCTGATGGGTGACCATTGAAGGAGAACTATGGGGTCAGGGCTTTTCCCCATAGTTCTCCTTAGGGTAACCGGAGGACACAAACTAGCGTCCTCCCGTCACCCTAGGCTCAGTATACCGCGAGCTACAGCTCGGGGTATACTGAGGTGCCGGAGCGGATCCCGACATCGATGTCGAGATCCGCCCAGCTGTGTGAGTGACAGCTGGCTCTGCCTATCTAGAGGCAGAGCCAGCTGTACCCGCCCCCTCCCCCGTCCGTTCCGCCAGTCAGCTCTGGCGGATCGGAGCGGGGAATCCAGCCCCTCCCCTGTCACGGCAGAGAGCCATGACAGGATCGAGAGGTGAGCGAACGCCGGTATGTGTTCGCTCACCTCCCGATCTACTGAGCCGATCTGTGACAGTCTCATTGTCACAGGTCGGCTAGAACTGTGAGGTGAGTGAAAAGCACTCACCTCATAGTTCTCCTTTAAATGATGGAACTCCTGGACATGCACACGGGGATCATATACTTCCCAGCATCCAGCCGAATTTCAGCATCTTAGAAATGCCATGAATGGGCTGAGTGTGTACACTGTTTGACGCATGCACCTTGCGATGTACGCAACAATGGCTGGGGGAGAGAGGGAGAACTTTTTGGGGGCCGAAGAGACTTTGCATTTTCTACTGTCAAAAATCCCAACCTCCCAGCGATTTTTACATTTTTTTAACCTTTACTGCCACTTTAATCAGGGCCGTATTTAGGCATCATGCTATCCCTGGCACACTTAAATGATGAGGAGCCATTTGTACAAGCTCCTCCCCTTGTGTCGTGTGGTTATTTTATTATAAACTAATACTTTATTTTTACAACTAATTTTTTCAACTATACAGACCACCCAACATGGAGAAAGGAGAGACTATTTTATGTTTCCTGATCTGTAAAAAGTCTTGTGATTCTTCCCAATATCCCCTGCACCCTCCACCCTCCAGCTTTCTTGCAGAAGTGGCCTGAAAATGGGTAGAACTTTTTAAACAATTTTAAATTTTGAAGCCTTATGCTGCCCCTGGCGCTGGCCCATGAATAACATCATGGAAAATTCAACCCTGCTTATGATGTGAAATATTCTTACATATGTCCTTGTTTCTTGTAACAGGAGTGGGGAACGCTACCGCCTGTGTGCTGCGTGATGTCATCTATGTCAGTGGTGGTCACTATGGTTACAGAGGAAGTTGCACATATGACAAGATTCAGAGTTTCCACTCAGATATAAATGAATGGAGTGTCTTATCAGTGTGTCCCCATCCAGGTAAGAAAACATGTGAGGTGGAATTATGTAAGGTAACACAATAATGTTTTACTTTCCTGTTTTAGCTGGACAACACTCTCTGAGAGTGGAAAATCCCTTTAGGGGGTAGCAATGAAGTGCTTTGCATTAGACTGCAACCAGCAAAGGCAATATTTAAAGGATATCTAAACCCAAGAACAAAATTGTAATATAGACCGCCTTACAGGTTCTCAGATGTGGCGGCTGCATTCGTTTTTATTTCAGGCTAAGTACAGAAAATACCTGCCGATCTTGACAGAACTGCAGTGTCCTTGTCACTTCCTGTGACCTGAACTGTAAACACAAGTAATGTTATCTTCCCCCTGTAAACTACTGATCTCCCCAACCACCTGGTAATAGAGGTGAAAAGAGGAAGACGTTTTTGGAGTCCAGCTGGTATGACCACAGTCGCCGCCTCCATAGATACAGTGGAGGAGTGACCACAGCCATTCTGGGACAGGAAGGGTGTTATTTGCAGGATTACAAGGCAAAAAAATTAAGGGGAAAATGAAAACTGCAATGTATTAAATTAAGTTTTAGGGTAAGATATTCTATTACTAGGCTGCCATACAACACCCAAAATTGACAATGGATGTGACCAGTGTGATCGTGACTTAATATAATCTGGCATCGAATAGGTTAACTTTCATGAGATAAGAAGCACGTGTGAGCTTTGGAAGTGCTTATTACTTCAAGCAAAAGCTTTTCCTTTGCTTTTCTTCATACAAAAGGAAACAATATCAATGCCATTCATGATGTCAACCTGGATACTGGCCACAATGGTCGTGATGATGTTATTGAGTCTATTGAGTACAGGGAGAGACCTCACTGCTCATTACTCCTGATGGAAGGTCTCCCTGTGCTGTGTTGCACCCTATAGGTTAGGTAACATGGGCATCAGGCTCAGAAGCATCAAAAATGGAAAATGAACTTGCATTTCCGATGCTGACCCGTGTCCACCTCCTAAAGCGCTTACAATGGGCATGTGAGGATCTGATGAATCATGTTTTCTTTTACATCATGTGGATGGCCGGGTGCATGTGTGTCACTTACCTGGGGAAGAGATGGCACTATGGGAAGAAGGCAAGCCTGCAGAGGCAGTGAGATACTTTGGGCGACGTTCTGCTGGGAAACCTTGGGTCTTTCCATTCATGTGGACTAATGTTTGACGCGTGCCACCTACCAAAACATTGTTGCAGACCAAGGACAGCCCTTTGTGGATCCATATTCCCTGATGGCAGTGGCCTCTTTCAGCAGGGTAATGCGCCCTGCTACACTGCAAAAATGGTTCAAAAATGGTTTGAGGAACACAAGTTTAAGGTGTTGACTTGGCCTCCAAATGTTCCAGATCTCAATCCAATTGAGCATCTGTGGATGTGCTGGAAAAAGTTCGCAACTTACATGACTTAAAGGATCTGCTAATGACGGCTTGGTGCCAGATACCACAGCATAGCTTCAGAGGTCTAGTGGATTCAATGCTTCGACGGGTCACTGCTGTTTTGGTGGCAAAAGGGGGAACTACTCAATATTAGGCAGGTGATCATAATGTTATGGCTGAGCTGGGGGTAATGGTCATAGAGCATGTGGAAGTCAGTGTCGTTTCTTGCACAAAGTATCATTTTACAAATAAAAGACATAAATAGTTCATAGTACGTTTAGAACCTACAAAAGAGATGAAAAGATATTTTTACATTCTTTTCCTTGTTTTTCCAGAGTATGGATTGTGTTCCGTGGCATTACATAACAAGCTGTATCTGGTTGGAGGTCAGACCACGACTACGGACTGCTATGACCTTGAGCGCAATGAGTGGGTGGAGCTCGCCCCAACCATGGAGCGGAGAATGGAATGCGGAGCCATGGTCATGAATGGATTCCTTTATATCACTGGTGGTTACTCCTGGTCTAAAGGCACCTACTTGCAGAGTATAGAGAGGTACAATCCAGAAACTGATAAATGGGAACTCCTCGGAAATCTCCCCAGCCCTATGCGTTCCCATGGCTGCGTCTGTGTGTATAGCACATAGGTGCCAATTATATACAATGAGCCAATATGTGAAACAAAAATATGACCTCAGGTTTGTGGAGCTAACGTGGTTCCGAAGTCCTCCTTATGTTCCCTGTATACAGCCATCTTCATTATTATAGGAGCGTATTTTTAAAGTGTATTTCCACTTTTGCAGTTTGAAAAACTCCTTCTATATGTTTGTTATGTTTCCAATTCACACAGCATACGGAAAGTATGTTTTTAAAAAATATTTCTTCCTTTTTAGATGTATCTGTGTATTAGACCTTGAGGCCAGGTTCACACTTGCGCGATCCGTGACCGCGCGGCAATCATGCACGAAACCGTGCGGATTGCTGTGCGGTCACGGAGTCGCACACTACTGCTGATTGCGCTGGTGGTGCCATTCTTTTCAAATGGCACCACAGTCGCGCAGAGCGGATTGCTCAGTTTACCACCGCGATTCCGCCCGTGCAATCGAACACAATCGCAGCTAAAAAAAAGGCGTGCATCGTGTGTCGCAAAAAATGTGCATGTACCCCATTGAAACCAATGGGGCCGCGCGGCAACCACTGTGTGCACACGATCGCGCAGTCCCTGGAAGCGTGTCCTGGATCGCCCAGCTCTGCACCAGCCCTTAGAAGCCTCTCTCTCAATTGACAGGAAACTCTATCTGTCCCCATAGAAAGATCAGGGACGGCCTGCGCTTCCCTTCGGTAACATACAATGCTTCTAGATCTTTAACCCTTTGTGAGGACATACAGTGTTGAAAGCTAGTCTACAACCGATAATGAGATCGGACAGCAGAGTACAGACGAGGTTCATTATGGTAACATTAACCTGCCCAGCCCTCCTTGCATTCTAGAGCAAAACTCAGTACAGAAATCAAATGTTCTTTCAGAATAGAGCATGTATTGTAAAAGCTGCAATTATAAAAATAAAACATTTAATGATGATATCTGAATGAGAAACGCGTAACAAATATCAAATAGGTGTTTTCCCAAATCGGCTGCAAAAATTGAAATACACTTTCAGCCTTTTAAGCTATCCCTAAGGGGCACTCATTTTGAGGCATGTCATGTCATTGAGCGACACGTGTGGAGAGCAAATGAATAGCTTACATGTTCAATATCTACTGAATGGATGGGAGAATACAGTAATGCAGTGCCAGAATGTACACATGGATGTAGTTAGTTCAGGCAGCAAACATCCAGATATACATAAATGGCTGGACGTCTGATCAGCAGAGGTGAAGGAGAACACTGGACATGGAGGCTTATAATCTTATACCAGGGCTAGCCAAACTTCGGACCTCCAGCTGTGCTGGAACTACATCATGCCTCTGCCTCTGGAAGTTATGCTTGTAGCTGTCAGGGTCATGCAATGCCTAATGGGATTTGTAGTTTGACCACAGCTGGAGTTTGGTTACCCCTAGTCAGGGTTGTGCAAACTTCAGCCATCCAGATGGGGTGAAACTACAAAACCCATGATGCATCTGTCTCTGGGAGTCATGCCTGTGGTTGTGAGATTCTTGCAATGCCTCACTGGATTTGTAGTTCCGCAACAGCTGGTGTGTTGCCTTCTCTTCACACTGTATATCACTGCCCATGACTAGACATTGCTTGGATATTATTGGATAGATCTGAGATGGATGAACGGTTAGAGATCAGCAGTCTGCAGACATATTGTAGAGCATTGTGATGTCCTGTGTAATATAATTGTTTGGTGCTGATTCAGAACAAACACACACACTCGGATTCAGTAAGAGGTCTCTCAGGGCTGTTAGCCATTATGAGCATTTGAACAACGTAGGTATCCTGCCAGCATGCTGATGGCCACAGGCAGCAAACAGACCCCATGTGTACAGATGAGCTCTCTGCATGTCATACCCGTTCATTTGGAAAAGATATTTGCAGCATGTTCAGGTTAATACAAATAAACACATCTGCAGGGTGAGACATCCACATGGCTAAAAAGCACAGGGAAATGTACACATAAAAAAAAGTATACATTCAATAAAAACAAAGAGATAGAATGGGGAAAAGGGGTGAATTAAAGGGGCAGGCCACCTAAAACAATATGGTGGAGAGTTATACCCCCTGACAGTTCCTTATACTGTATCTCTCAGGGAACCTATTAGGCCCTATTAGAGGAATCTCCCGCTGGGCCAAGCTTCACTATCTTACTTGTCGGCCCCGCTGGCTCTTAAAGTACAGTGGTACCTCGGTTCACAAACGCTTCTGTTCGCAAACAATTCCGTTCACGAACAGAAGCGTTCGACAAAATTTTGCTTCCGTTTGCGAACTCTGCATCGGGTGACGAACATCTTCCCATCTTCCCCGCTCTGACACACAGTCGTGGCTTCCTCTAGTCGAGCAATAAGTACTATCCTTGTCGCACTCCTTACCGATATGTCCCTTGTAGTGGGGGGTGCTCGCAGTGACCGCGGATGGCGCCGCGAATGTCAGCAAGATTGTAGAAATGTCACCTGCACACCAGTCCTTTTAAGATAGCAAAAGCTTCATTTATTGAAGTTTTTTGTCATATGACCAAACAAGCGCTTTTGGGACCGCGCAGGGTCCCTTTATCATCGTCAATGCTAAAGCCTGATGAAAGGACCCTGCGCGGTCCCGAAAGCGCTTGTTTGGTCATATGACAAAAAACTTCAATAAATGAAGCTTTTGCTTTCTTAAAAGGATTGGTGTGCTGGTGACATTTCTACAATTTTCCTCTAGTCGAGATTGCGGTCTGATTGCAGTTTGATTCGGTTCGCGACCAGAATCGTGGAATGAATTAAGTTTGTGAAGCGAGGTATCACTGTACCTGAACAATCTGATTGGGTGCAGGCACTGTTCAGGTGTTTTGAGAGCCAGCGGGCACCGGCATTGCAGCATAACATGCTTTGTGCTGTGTTGCGTTGATAAAAATGGTGCATGTTTTTAGATTGTAAGCTCTCAGGAGCAGGGCCCTCCTTACCCTCTCATCTTGCATTGTTTTGTAACTGTACTGTCTCCCTCCATTTTGTAAAGCGCCATGCCAATGTAAATCCTGAATTATAATATGTATTGTTAATAATAATGCACCTTTTTTGATGCATTAGGGCAGTCCATTCAAGTGAAGGAGCTGCCTTCATGTAACGCATGTTAACGCATGGCATAATGTACATTACCGCACCACATGGTTGCAAACGGGCATGTATATGTGTTGGTATTCCTAGGTCTGCACTCTCACTGTGGCCATTATGAGGTGTTCCCACTCTTCCGATTGGATTTTACCAAATACAGGCAGTTGGAATGAAAGATATGGAAAGACACAGGGGTTCCAATCCCTCTCCACTCCATCCAAAACTAAAACTAAAAATGTTTTGGCTTCAGTTGTACTTTAATGCACAATAAACACACTTGCACCAGTTCTAAAGCAGCACACAACACGCATGCATTGTGATGTGCTGGCTCGGTGGATTGGGAGCCCCTAATGTATGGTAACAGGCATGTTTTAATGCTCATTACCGCAATGCACTCATATAAATAGGCCCCTTATAGGGGCGATTTGCATACTTTACAATCACTTCACATTTCCTTTTATTTCCTGATGCTGAGTACAGAGTTATATTGATGCAGAACCCCGAGGAAAAATATTATTAACACTTGTAGTAGGGCTACCCCAGCACCTCAAGGGTTACCTGCTTGTTTTTGTCTACGGAGGAAAATATGGAAGTTATACTCACCAGATCCTCCAAGCCGGCTTGCTCTCAGACCAGTCCTTCCAGCCTCTTTCCTCCTTCTGCTGAGTAGTCTAAGCATCCTCGAGTCATCACGTTCAATTCACTATCTATTGGATGTGAGGACGCCGAGGGACATACCATCACTGCAGTGTAGGAGGTAACAGGCTGAAGAGAGCGCTGTGACAGCTGGCTGACTCTGAGTTTCGGGTGATTATAACTGCAAGGGTTAATAATATTTTCCCCCGGAGTTCTTCTTTGAAGGCATCTTATCATCGCATTATACGGGCATACTTCCTATGCTAGCTCATATTTGGATTGCAGGGGCCTCATACATCTAAAGCAGTGGTTCTCAACCCGTGTAACCTCAAGACCCACATTTGTCCTCGGGCATTAAGTCGCGACCCAAGTTGCATTTGAATGGAACGCACGGCAGTGTGGGCGGCTGTGCTGTGACGGAGCTCCATCCATATGTGCATTGCTTGTACAGTTCCCATGTGCACCTGTAGAGGTGCCGGGAGCCAGAATGTGATGTCACTCCGGTCCAGGCATTGCTACAGGACATGTGAGGGAGCTGTAAGCAATGCACTTATGGATGGAGCTCCCTTGCACCCCACCTCAAGCTGACACTGGGCAGCATATTTTGAATGGCTGCTCAGCGTAAGAACTGACAGTGCTGCGCGATGGGGGAGGCCGATGAGCCTCTCACCTAGAAAAGTGGAAGGCAGGAGCGACCCACTGAACAAGGGGTCGCGACCCACTTTTGGGTCCCGACCCACCAGTTGAGAACCAAGGATCTAAAGGGATGCTGAGATACTACATATAACACACTGCAAGGGTTAACTGCTTGTTAGGTCTAGGGGTAGGGGAACAAACTGTAATACTTACCTTATCCCTTGCTCTGGCTGGCTTCCTCCATGCTGTGAGCATTATACGTGAGGACGACAAGGGTCCCTTCCACCAGCCGGAGCGTGGAAGAGGAGAACGCCATAGAGTACCGGAAAGAGTAGTAAGGTAAGTATTACAGTGTATCCTCTATCCTTAGACGTTATGAGCATTTAACCCTTGCAGTATGGGGGGGGGCGCACTACAAGGGGGGTATGTTTTACAAAAAAGTGGCGTTCAGTTTAAAAAAAAAAAACCCAGCAGAGCCCGTCTCTCCTCCTCCTACCTACTCAATACATTTCCATCTGCATGGTTAAAGCCAATTGACTGATAGTATGTGGGGGTATAAATGGCAGACTTGTAAGGCTACTGGCACTGAATTAACCGAGTATTCGGAGCAGCACAAGTTATATGAATGTTTGTCACAGATTTACACACATTGTTTACACAGGAATGAATGTAAAAGAATACTTTGTACTACATCTTGCTCTTATGTCCTGGACTATTCCGTTCCCTGCACAGTGCCAAACAACATAACTCATGAACATCCATCCCATAGCAGGGTGTCTAAAGGGTTATTTAAAGGAAACCTGTACAGAGAAAATAATCAAAGTCACTATTGCCGATCTCATCTTTTGAATCATGATAATGCAATGGCTTCAATTCTTTGGGATCCATTTATAAAAGAGAATGTGCATAGCTCAGTCATCCAGCGAAATGGCACGTATGCTCGTTCTTTTGTGAGAATGGGGCAAAGTCAAAAGTTCTTGGTGCAATTTCTCTTCTTGTTAAACATTCTTCAAAAAGTATATTCATAAAGAACAGAGTGGATGGGGAAAATACCACATCATGGCCACTAGATGGAGCTGAGGATCATAGGAAATATATTCATGTTAGTATGTAGATCCAATGCTATGATCCAATAGATGGCTGGAGGAAATGAGCATATAAATGTTACCATTTATACCGGTACTACAGGGATAACAATGGTTACATTTATATGCTCCTTTAATCCAGCGATCCCTTGAATTGTAACATTGTATCTCCTTACTAATGTGTATTTATTTCCTTTGATTCTGAGCTCTATCTAGTGGCCATAACGTGGTATTATTCCCATTCTCAAACATTTGACCAGAAGAGAAAATGTACTACTTGATTTTGGTGCCATTCTTACAGCAGTTGGTTAACTAACATGTATTTATTTCCTATGATCCTAAACTCCACCTAGTGGCCATAATGTGATATTTTCCCCATTGACGAACATTCGACCAGAAGAGAAAATACACTAAGAACATTCATTTTGGTGCTACTTTTACAGCAGCTGACTAACTAACATGCATTTATTTCCCATGATCCTAAACGCCATCTAGTGGCCATATTGGGGTATTTTCTCCACTCATGAACATTCAAGCAGAAGAGAAAATACACTAAGAACATTCCTTTTGGTGCCATGCTCACAGCAGCTGGTTAACTCGCATGTATTTATTTTCTTATGATTCTGAGCTCCATCTAGTGGCCATAATGTGGTATTTTCCCCACGGACGAACATTCAACCAGAAGAGAAAATACACTATTCATTTTGGTCCCATTGTCACAACAGCTGGTAAACTCACTTGTATTTATTTCCTATAATCCTGAGCTTTATCTAGTGTCCATATTGTGGTATTTTCCCCACTAATGAACATTTGACCAGAAGAGAAAATACACTAGGAACATTCATTTTGGTGCTATTCTCACATGTATTTAGTTGGTTAGCTCACATGTATTTATTTCCTATCATTCCAAACGCCATCTAGTGGCCATAATGTGGTATTCTCCCCACTAATAAACATTTGACCGGCAGACAAACGCCAGTATGTGTTCGCTCACCTCCCGATCTACTGAGCCGACCTGTGACAGTCTCCTTGTCACAGGTCGGCTAGAACTATGAGGTGAGTGAAAAGCACACTCCTCATAGTTCTCCTTTTAATTTTGGTCCCATTCTCACAACAGTTGGTTACCTCACACAGAACAAATATACATGTAGTTTCACTGAATGCATAAGCTATGCAATTTTTTTTTTTAAATAGACCCCATAGAGTCACTGGCCTAGAGCAAGTTCTGACCTCACTTGCTGCATGCTTGTTCTAGATCAGTGATTCAGAATTGATTGACGCCAGAGGCAACCAGGCAACTAGCATTTCCAGAAGGTGGCCAGCAGGACAACCGGTTA
>NW_017306433.1:267208-288910 GCF_000935625.1 Nanorana parkeri
CCCCCCCATCACATGGACATGATAATAATAATAATAAAAGATGAGTTTTGGGTGGACTGCCCCCCTTCTAATGCACAAGATTCTCATTATTATTTCTACATACAAATATGTTTGTCTGTTCTCCAGTACAGACTCCCGCTGACATTCTCCGTAATGCTACTGAATGATACAAATCCCTGAGCTTTTACAATGTGAACTTTGAAACTTGTAGAAATGTATATTTCCGGTCTGTTGTTTTTAATGAATTTGATGAAAAAACATTGTCAGAGCACGAGCTGGTGTTCAGTTCTTTCTCGCCTGTGAATTGGTTCATTCCTGGATGACGATTTGTACATATTTTGAAGTATTTGTACATAGCTCTTTGTGGAACATAAAATGAATGCAAATAAAGATTTGTCATATTCAGACTCTGTCATTCCTGTAATAATGATTCTATATAATATATATAATGTAATATCAACTGTCAAACTTTCTTTTCAATAATAGATCCTTAGCAAACAAATATACATTGTGCACAACAGGACCCGGCGGCATACCTCATCCCACCGGGTGAACGTCCCCTCCTCTCTCTGCCGGCGTCCATCACCAAGATGGTCGCCGGCAGGCATCAATCCGATGATCGCGCATGCGCGAGGTGACGTCACGCACAATGACAACACGACAGGGTATCACCCAGTCTACAGACCAGGTGACACCCGGCGTCGGGACGCCCCTATTGTGCAGCAAAATATTTCTTTTCATTTTTACCCAAACACTTAAGTCATGTTCATCAGAACAGATGGCTCCAACTCCCTAAGCTCAGCTTCCCTGGATTTCCTGTTCCTCACAAGATTGCCGGAGACTGATCAGTCTCCAGCAGCTGTCCATTTACTAGCTTGGAGAAGGGAGGAAGGGGAGAACAGGGCAGGGGGAGGGGAGTGTCTTGCCTTGCTGCATCTGTGTGTCGGCACTGGAGACTCAAACAGCTTACAAGTACACACACAAGGGTGGCTCCGCAGGACCCTGCAAGGGAAAGGAGCCACCCTAAAACAGGATATTAGGGCCAGTGCTCAGGGGACCAGCTGATTCTGCAAGAAAGTAAGTGATTTAATCAGCTTTACAAATAACTTAAAAACCTTTCGACTTTAATAATCTTATAAGCGGACCTTTACTCATATCTTTAAAATAACAAACACCCCTTTAGAAATGTTTAGTAATAACAATCTACAAACACATCCTTCTAGATAATTGCCGGCTTTGTATTTCTTGCACACCTTATATCTCTTTTCTTTACCAGTCTTCCCAGAGTGGCCATTTTTACTAAGGGCAGGTTACTAGCTCTCCCTTTACTTCTTGGATTTCTGGCACATGTGACCAGGACATGTGACTAGGACATGTGGCCATATACATCATCTCAGGGGAGGAAAAAGCCTTTCCCTGAGATCTCGTGAGATTACAGATGAGATTTCCCAGCAATGCTCTACTGATGTAACCTTCCCATTACATCACTAATGCCCAAGAGGACCAGGAAGTGGATGAACTCTATTTGTAAGTAAATGAAAAACAAGTTTGTTTAACTAATGAATGTAAGATGATTTTATATCAGTATGCAGAGCTATATGCTGGGGTGATTTTTATGGAAAGGGGGTAAAGGTCCGCATGTGGTTTTTGACATACAGAACTGGGGAGAACTAAAAGCCACTTTTTTAGGGTTTGCATATACTTTAAAGAAGAACTCCAGGATTTTAAAAAATCAACCCTTGCAGTGGAGCTACCCCTGCACTGTAAGGGTTAACTGCTCGTGTTGGTCTAGGGGCAAAAATACAGAACAAATACTCACCTAGTCCTCAGTCCTGCAGCAGTGACTGCATTAGGGCCGGTTCACACCACAAAGACTTTGTTCCAGAGCGTCTAGGCCTCTAGAACGCAAGCCGGCCGGCTCCCTGCGTTCAGGGGCGAGAGGGGGTGTGGCGGTGCATTAAAGCCAATGGCACCGCTGCCACGCCCCCCGCTTGCAGTGTGATCACCCGCTGCACGCACTGTTTTTGCAGATTGCACTGGACCGGAACGCAGGCACTGATGTTACACACGTCCGGGTGCGGGCGAGGGGCATGGCTGCGGTGCCATTAACTTCAATGCACCGCCACGCCCCCTCCCGCAGGAAGCCGGCCGGCCTGCGTTTCAGAGACCGAACCGGCCCTAAGTGGTCAGACAAAAAAAAACAATTGCCAGAGTTACGCTTTAGCATAGACCAAGAATACCAAAATGTTGAATCTGTTTCCGGTCTGTCCGGTTTCTTCTACAGCCGGGATTATATTCCAGTATGAAGACGTTATATTTCGGCAGATAGAAATACTGCGAGATGTTCAATGTGTGCTGGTAAGGAGATATGTCTCATGTAAACTCTTTTCCTCAAATAAAACCTTCTAGACACTTATAAAGCTAAATAACTTTCAATGGACCAAAAAGGCGTTTAGCATAACAGGCCCTATGATTTATTTGAAAGGGTCTCTGTGGTCAAAACCTACAAATAAATCTGTATTTCTATATTGAATTTCCATAAGTTCCATCCCACTCCTAATAACCAGATTCATCTAGAGGTTTGTAAGCTGACTTTATGAAGATGCCCATAGAATGTACTTCCTCAAGGCGCTGACACCATTTCACTCAGTCCTGTGAATTTGCAGTTTCTTGTGTCACTACTTTCACAGAGCCTGCCATCTGAGCTACAACTCAGCATCTGAACAATGTAACATTATCATTGCTTGCTGAAAGCAATGCATGATGGGCTGTGAAGTCTTGAGAAATAAAGAATGCTTCACATCAAGCAGCAGGGAAAGAGATGCAAAGCACTCTGGGAATCCAGGAAGTGGATGGAAGTGATGGGCAGATGGAAGGCAGCACTCACTACATCAAAGGGATTTTTTTTCAAGTACGCTATGATTGTATTATCAAAGACAATTCTAGTATGTATTCCTATTACAATGCTGATGTCATAACAGGAGAGTATGTGCTGGGACTGTACAATGCCTTTAACTAAGCAGTCACAACTATGCTAAGGAGAACAGCGCACCCTGCTGGTACCTCTCCAACATGCAACAACATCATGGGTCATAGCCGAGTGCTGTACACACAATGAAATCAATATGTTACTGCACTGTCATGGCTGGTGGTGAATCATGATTTTTTTTGGGAGCAGTTTCTGAAAAAAAGCAGGCATGCTGGAAAACTGGCACATGTATTGCTGAATCACAATTTTCAAACCAGAATCAAGCGCTTAATATGTCTAAATACACATCGCAGGAAGAAGAATGTGCAAATTCTCTGTGAAATATGCTTACATGATCTAGAACCTTGGTTCTAAACTGGTGGGTCGTGACCCAAAAGTGGGTCGCGACCCCATGTTCAGTGGGTCGCCGCATGCCTTCCAGTGCACTAGGTCAGAGGCTCCTCAGCCTCCCCCATAGCGCAGCAGCGTCAGTTCTTGTGCCAAGCAGTCATTCAAAATATGATGCCTGGCGCCAAGTGTCATCTGGAGGTGAGGTGGGACCGGGGGTATGGCTGCGAGGGAGCTCCATTCATATGTGCATTGCTTACAGCTCCCTTGCGTGACCGGAGTGACATCACATTCTGGTTCCCGTCAATGAAGCAGAAGGGAGCTGGTTCCTTGAGTACAAGGAAGCTAAACAAGCAATGCACCTATGGATGGAGCTCAGTCACAGCACAGCAGCCCGCACTGAACCCCTAAAATTTTGGGGGGAGTGTGAATATCTGTGAGTATGTGTGATTGTGTCTGTGGTTGTGTGTGTCTGTCAGTGTTGTCATCACAAACTACCACGCAATGGCACCTACTGTTCATTCTGGTGGGGGAGCTGCATTGCGTTCCCATTCATTTGAATGGCACCCCCAAACACACCTCCCACACACAGTTTGATCCCTTGCCCTGGAAGATGCAGTACCGCAATGCCGTGTATTCCAGGGCGGTTTGGGTCGCGACTTAATGACCAAGGAGAAATGTGGGTCCTGAGGTTTTACAGGTTGAGAACCACTGATCTAGAACCTTGGTTCTCAATTGGTGGGTCGTGACCCTGTGTTCAGTGGGGTGACACATGCCTTCCACTTTTCTAGGTGGAGCCTCCCCCTAGCACAACACTGTCCATTCTTACACTGAGCAGCCATTCAAAATATGCTGCCTGGCTCCGAGTATTGACTTGAGGTGAGGTGGGCTGGGGGTATGCCCGCTAGGGAGCTCCAGCCATACGTGCATTGCTTATAGCTCCCTCGCATGGCCTGGACCGGAGTGACGTCACATTCTGGCTCCCGGCACCTCTATAGAGCGCGCATTGGGAGCTGTACAAGCAATGCACATATGGATGGTGCTCCATCACAGCACAGCAGCACACACTGCCGTGCGTTCCATTGTAGTGTGACTTGGGTCGCGACCTAATGATCGAGGACACATGTGGGTCCTGAGGTTACACAGGTTGAGAACCACTGATCTAGAACAACCAGAAGGCAAGGCCCAGGATATACCATTAGGCACAGTAGGCAGCTGCCTACAGAGGGAAAGAGGAGGCTTTCTCCTCATTATTGATCAGCCATTCACTTGTTTCCATCTCCTATACAGATATTTACACATTGTCACTATATTCTCAGCCAGGTTAGGGCCAAAAAGACAAAGAAACGTCCATTGTGGGAGCTAATCGTAGTAATGATTCCAATGAGGAAAATATGGTCATGGCATCAAGTGAATTCAGGTCTCATCTACATATTCAGACACTGTCTCCCCCTATCACAGCCCTATGAGGATATGCCCTGTAATGATATTTATCTGCTCAGTATACACATTGTCTCAATCTCTTCCTGCCCTGTGTTTTGTTTCTCAGTCCTCATTTAGATAGTGATTAGGCTCTGAGAGTCCCATAGGAAAATGGAGAGTGAAGTCTACGTTTATCTTTCTCACCATGTGTCATTTTACAAACTTACATTTAGGGTGTAAAATAAAATATGTACAACAGCAAAACGTTTCCCAGCACACTCACCAGCCAGCATGCAAAAAATCCTGTCTAACCGCTAAGGATAAAAGCAGAGGTTTGGATACACGTCTTCTGCAGAAAATGTGAAAGCCGCACAGCCGCGCCAAGACACCTGGATCGCGGGCTGGCGTACATTTTTTTATTTTTGCGCAGCACTGTGTGGCTCCACCCACACCGCTACATCATCCATTCACAGATCCTTTGACCGCCCCTGTGAATGAAGTCCCATCAGCACTGCAGCAGAGGAACTTGTAGTTCTGTATAAGGTACAAGTGCAGTGACATCACCACATTTGTAGTCCATTTATTCTTCCTTCTATCCATGTACCGGAATGTCCCTAGTGAGGTATATCCCTTACATTGGTGGTCAGAGGGAAGAATACTCCTTACATTGGTGGTCAGAGGGAGGAATACTTCTTACATTAGTGGGCAGAGGGACGGAAGAATACCCCTTACATTGGTGGGCAGAGGGAAGAATACCCCTTACATTGGTGGCCAGAGGGAAGAATGCTCCTTACATTGGTGGTCAGAGGGAAGAATACTCCTTACATTGCTGGTCAGAGGGAAGAATACTCCTTACTTTGGTGGGCAGAGGGAAGAATACTCCTTACATTGGTGGTCAAAGGGAAGAATGTCCCTTACATTGGTGGTCAGAGGGAAGAATACTCCTTACAATGGTGGGCAGAGGGAAGAATACTCCTTACATTGGTGGTCAGGGGGAAGAATACTCCTTACATTGGTGGGCAGGGGGAAGAATACTCCTTACATTGGTGGGCAGAGGAAAGAATGCTCCTTACATTGGTGGGCAGGGGGAAGAATGCTCCTTACATTGGTGGTCAGAGGGAAGAATACTCCTTACTTTGGTGGGCAGAGGGAAGAATACTCCTTACTTTGGTGGGCAGAGGGAAGAATACTCCTTACTTTGGTGGGCAGAGGGAAGAATACTCCTTACTTTGGTGGGCAGAGGGAAGAATACTCCTTACTTTGGTGGGCAGAGGGAAGAATACTCCTTACTTTGGTGGGCAGAGGGAAGAATACTCCTTACTTTGGTGGGCAGAGGGAAGAATACTCCTTACTTTGGTGGGCAGAGGGAAGAATACTCCTTACTTTGGTGGGCAGAGGGAAGAATACTCCTTACATTGCTGGTCAGAGGGAAGAATACTCCTTATATTGGTGGTCAGAGGGAAGAATGCTCCTTACAATGGTGGTCAGAGGGAAGAATACACCTTACATTGGTGGTCAAAAGGAAGAATACTCCTTACATTGGTGGCCAGAGGGAAGAATGCTCCTTACATTGGTGGTCAGAGGGAAGAATGCTCCTTACATTGGTGGTTAGAGGGAAGTATACCCCTTACATTGGTGGGCAGAAGGAGGGAAGGATACTCCTTACATTGGTGGTCAGAGGGAAGTATACACCTTACATTGGTGGGCAGAAGGAGGGAAGAATGGTCCTTACATTGGTGGTCAGAGGGAAGAATGGTCCTTACATTGGTGGTCAGAGGCAAGAATGTTCCTTACATTGGTGGTCAGAGGGAAGAATGCCCCTTACATTGGTGGGCAGAATGTTCCTCTTATATTTGTGGTCACAATACCACCCTGACCGATAGCTATAACCCTAATTGGTGTCATGTTGCTGGCTCTGCCAAGTATTATGGGACACATCATTTCCAGGCTCCACCATCAGGTAGGAGGTCAATCAGCCACGTCTCAGGGCAAAGGCGGCTCTCTAATTAGGAGAGTTAGGTGGTCGCCAAAGGCCTCGCGCTCACGAGGGCCTCGCGGCTGCCTAGCTCGCCTGTGCAGCATCACCACACCCGACAGCAGGCAGATCTAGGAAGGGGAGGGGGGAAAGGGGGGTGCGCGAAGGCTGCCGGCGCTCCATTCTCCTTCCCGAGGAACTTGCTGCTCCCTTCCAATGCCCAGGGATGGACTGACCCGAGGACCGGCGGCCTCCTGCAGGCGGAACTACGAGGAGTCCTGGCATTCCGCCACTTGCTTCTTCTTTCTCTGAAGAGAGAGCACGCCGGGGGATGGCGTGGACAGGTAGAGGCCCCCGCAGAATTGGAGGGCATGGAGGAACTAATACCGGAGGGTGAAGAAAGTCTGGTGGAGTGTCACACTGGACCAGGAGCTCAGGTTAGTGAAGCACCCCTGTGTTAACATAGAGTGCATGCTGAAAAAACAAACATATTCTTTCTTTCAAATACATAAATCATGTTATTGTCTACGGCTGCTAAAGATTTTCTATGTACAAAATCCAGCTGCCCAATATTCGTGAGCCCCATACTGTGCATTCCATAATTCTGATCTCTGCGTTCCTTCTGCGCTCTGTGCGTTCCTAATTCTGACTTCTGCACTCTGTGCGTTCCTTACTTCTGACCTCTGTGCGTTCCTTACTTCTGACCTCTGTGCATTCCTTAATTGTGACCTCTGTGTGTTCATTGTTTCTGACCTCTGCGCTTTGTGCATTCCTTAATTCTGCGCTCTATGTGTTTCTTAATTCTGACCTCTGCACTTTGTGCGTTCCTTACTTCTGACCTCTGCACTCGGTGCATTCCTTCTTACCTCTGCGCGTTCGTTCCTTCAGCGCTCTGTACGTTCCTTCTGAGATCTGTGCGTTCATTCTAGGCTCTGTGCGTTCCCTAATTTCTGACCTCTGCGCTCTGTACGTTCCCTAATTCTGACCTCTGTACGTTCCCTAATTCTGACCTCTGTAGTTCCCTAATTCTGACCTCTGCGCTCTGTGCGTTCCCTTATTCTGACCTCTTCGCGTTCCCTAATTTGCACTCTGTGCATTCCCTAATTCTGACCTCTGCGCTGTGTGCGTTCCTTAATTCTGACCTCTGTGCGTTTCTTCTGCACTGTGTGCATTCCCTACTTCTGGCCCCTTGCGTTCCTTCAAACCTCTGCGCTCTGTGCGTTACTTATTGCTGACCTCTGCAATCTGCGTTTCTTCTGCACTGTGTGCATTCCCTACTTCTGGCCTCTGTGCGTTCCTTCAAACCTCTGCGCTCTGTGCGTTACTTATTGCTTACCTCTGCAATCTGCACTCTGTGTGTTACGCACTTGTGACCTCTGCATTCTGTGTATTACTTCCTTAGGGTCAGGGATTTGTGTATAGTTATTTGTAAAATTAGATAAGAGACAGAAATAAAATTCTAGCTCTAGGAGCTGTAAATTCCTGGCTGCTGGGAATAAAAACACTTGCCTTAAACTGTGCAATGTATACAGTTCATTTTTAATTATTGTTTGCATTTTCTTTCATTATGGGTGTAGGTCGGAGGCCTCACGTTTGAGTTTCACCCTAGGGCCTCACAAACTGTCTAGACCCGCCTCAGGGGACCTGTAGCACCCTCTATAGGTTGAGAATGGCGGCTCAGTGGCGTTCTTCTTTCTCAATTCTACAAAATCGATAGAAAGTGATGAGATCCGCCGTGGAAATGATTTATGCATTCGGTCGCAGTGTTAAACCTTGAATATAACAGTGTGGTCAGTGCACCAGCTCACACCTCCCGGATACACACGGTGACAACCAACACATGGGCACGTCATGCCTCTTCCGTCACACAATGTGCGCATGCGCGGATGTAGCATGCCGGGAGGGGGCGGTACTGAGTCGGCACTGCCTTTAAATTAGCGCGTCATTCAGCAGACGGGGCCGAGTTGTGATCGGGCGGAGAAGCGGCGTGTTAAGGTGAGGCCGATGTGTGTATAGGAGGCACAGGGTCGGCGTGATCTCTGCCCGGGGAGGGGGAAGTATACTACAGCGCTCACCCTACACCCGCACGGAGACTTGTTAGACCTGTGGCCCGAGTCTGGGTTGTTCCGGACCTCCCTGTCCCCCCACGTGGTCTGTCCGGGCTCTATGTGTGCCTGAGATCGGTCGGCGTGGCTGCTGTTCAGCCTGACACGTTTCCCTATGTAAAGAGCGGCCTTACCAGAGGAAACCTCCGCTCCGGGCAGTATAGGGATGTCCGTACACGGCTGGGACCGCTCGTCTGGCTGTGCTTCTTGCTGCTCTGATAATGAAATGGAACAAACCTAAAGCTAAACTCCCGGCAAAGCAGCGAGGTCCAGATCACATCTGTGTTATAGAAAGGAATATTCCACTCCACCCTTCCCAATAAAAAATATATAGCACAAATAAAATGTGCATGTTAGGGCTGCAGCTAACTCATTTTCATAATCGATTATTTGGCCGATTGTGTTTTTTTTGTGTGTAGATATAATCAGATTAAAAAAAATTAAATGCTGTCTTTATTTAAAATAAAATGCATAAATGGATTTTTGCAAAGAAGGTTTACTAAAGAAACAAATGACATGCACATTTTTTTTTTGCTATTGCACTGCACTGGAATGCATGATTTTGCAGTACTGCGGGTTTCATTGCACTGCGGACAGGTTTGGGGTGCCATTGAAATGAATGGCAATGCACCTCCCGCAGCAAAATTTGCCAGGCCCAAAACCAAAAAATTACTAATTTTTATCTTTCACATTTAATGTACTATTTTTGACCTTTTCTTCTTTTTTTTTTTTTTTTACTTTACTGTTGGGTGGGCTTTGGGGACATATCGGGCATCTAAACAGACCCCTGATATTTCCCTTTTGAAAAAAAGATTAAGGACACAGTCCTCAATCTCTCTTTTTCTGGAGGCACTCAGTACATAGGATTCCTGTTCATTCACTTCCCCTCAACCCAGTCATGAATGGACAGGAAGGTCTCTGTGCTGAGCTGCTTCCTCTTCATTTATGAAGTGAGCAGATAGTATGTCCCCATTCATAAATCTACAGGAAGTGATGAGTACTTCCTGTTCATTCATAACTGGGGACATAGTAATCACTATGTCCTTGGTTGTTTACAAACACCAAGTTATCAGTATTGATCACTCTGTTTGCTCTTCACAGAATAGAGTAAATCAACATATTTATCAATACTCTGCACTCTCCATCCTGAGCCTCTCAAGTAGGTGTGATTTAGGGATTCTTACAGCAGGAACTTGCAATCTCTTGCAGCAGGAATCCCTAAAAGTAGCAGTTTTTAAGCAGCAGGTGCCACCCATTCAAGTAAATCTGGTGACAGCCGCTGCATTTGAAAGCGGCAGAACACTGGCACACTGCATGTAATCCCATGTGATTCGATTACATGTGTTTAGGAAACACTCTCTGGACTCTTTGATCGCTGTGCCCAGGGATAGCGATCTCTTCCTAACCATGTAATTGTATCACATATGAACACATGCAGTTTGCCAGCGTTCTGCCACTTTCATATGCGGCTTCTGTCAACCGAACGTTAACTTGAACGGGTGACAGCGGCCTCTTGTAAACAGCCGATTAGGAATTCCTCCTGCAGGAGATCACAAGTTACTGCAGCAGGAATTCCAGATTAGACTTGGTAGGGGTGATTGCGGGCTTAAAATGATTGACTGCAATGTTTAGGGAAGCTTCAAATGAAACTAGGGCTATAGGGACAAGTCAAATAAGAGTCGCATTAGCCCATCTGGTAAAACGCTGAGTCTTAGCGGATGAGCTAGTGCGCTGTGACGGCGCCACTAATGTGCATTATCACACTGCCGGATCTGTCACTGTTTACATTTTTTTCCTATGTGAATTGTGTACACTCCATTCAGGTCTCCACACTACGGCATGCTGTGATGAGATGCAGCATGTTTGCATTTTATTGCAGCGCACTGCCCATTACACCCACGCTGTGAATAGGACTCAAAACAATTGCAGGTCACTGCTGTATGTTTGAATGGCCAGTAGCATGCCTGCCGGCCAGCATTGGAGCTTTACAGACTTTGTATTCTACTTAAATATAAAGCTTTGCAAAAGAAACGCCCAACTAAGGCCCCTTTCATACCAGCGGTCTGATCAGGAGCTGTTTGATTTTAGGCGGATCTGATCGGAAGCCCAGTGTTAGTCTATAGGCAGCTGGACACGCTGTCATCTGATTACCCCCTGACTCTGTCCAGGTCTGGAAAACCAAATGGAACAAAGTTATGATTTGGCAAACTTGATTGTAGGGCTGCAACAACTAATTGATTATGGGAATAGTTGACAACTATTCTCATTATAGAGAGATTTTGTTTAATGCAGCCAATCGATTCCCTGAAAAAAATAATCGGGAGACTAATCTATTATGAAAAGAATCGTTAGCTGCAAGCCCTACTTGATTGTGACAGATTGGGGTGTAATCTGATGTAAACGCATGCCCACATACATCTGACTCCGCATAGACCTAAACTGGGTTTGGTAAGTTCAGCTCAATGGAGTATAAAAATGGGACGGACACATGTCACAACCGTGACGTTCATTCCATACGACTCTGATCAGCGGGGGATCCATGTACAAATCTCCTACTGACCGGAATTGACCACCTGTGTGAAAGGGATCTTGGTTTCCACTCTTATCTGCTCTATGAAAAAACAAATATTCCCGGGGATCATTTTAATACAACGAACAGTAAATCACAATTTATCTTCTGCTGTTGGTATAATAGATAAAATCCGTCTGTCACTTCACTATTATCAACAGGGGTGTAGAATTCCTATCGCCCGGCACATGCAGTTTCGGGCGCCAGGCGAGTAGTTTTTATGTACATTTAGCCCGGTTCCGGACAAGTAGACCTGAATGTACATTGTGGAGCCGCCGCTCGTGTACTGCAAGTGGTCTGATCAGACCACTTGTATTAATTTGAGCAGCGGTGATCGTTTCTGCCCGCACACCCCGCCGTAGTTTTCGGGGTCACACGCTCTCCTGGGTGACCCCGAAAACTACGGCACAACGGCTCAGCCATAGAGCCTGTAGAGCTAACGAAGAACATCTGCTCTATGGGCTCTCTGTGTGTTCTCTGAGACCGTGGCGCTGTAATCACAGCGCCACCTGTCTCGGCTGTTAGGAACTACACGGAACAGCTGTTCTGTGTTGGAGGGCAGGTTCCATAAAGAGAACCTGTCACCTCCAAACTATCACATAAGGAATTTTAATCCCCTATGCGATAGGAAGAACATAAGTTAATTTACCCAGGTAATATGGAAAAAAATATAAAATTACCCGATTAAATCTGGCTCCGTCTCTCCCAAACCGCCACCCCCCTGGCTATACTTGCCTTTTGGCGAACAATCCCTCCCCTCTGCCAGTATGGGTGTACTATCTGTCCACCGTACTGCTGTCCAGCACAGTCCTCCCCTATGCATTTAGAGTTTCGCTCGCAAATTGCAAGCACGTGGTCAGATGACTGCGCTGACAAGTGAGAAGCGCTATTTAGCACAGTCAAATATATTTTGATTAGGGGTACACCGATACTAGTATCAGTGCCGATACCGAGTATTTGGGCGAGTACTCGTACTCACCCAAATGCTCCGATACCTTCCCCGATATTGGAACTTACGGCCAGATGAAAATTTCCTCTGACTGGCAGTGCCGTAGGGGAACAGGAAGCCGTGTGGCAAGTAATGACCCGCCTCTTGGTTTTCTGATTGGCCAGGAAGCCGACTTTCCAGCCAATCCCCATCGAGCCAGTTTCCCGGTCAATCAGGTCATTACTCGCCACCCGGCTTCCTGATTGACCGGGAAGCAGGTTTCCCGGCCAATCACAATCAAGCAGGTCAAACAACATGGAGCCGGCTTCCGTGGCAATCAGGAACCTGGGCGGGGTGTCATTTCCCGCTGCCCAGCTTCCCGATTACCAGGGAAGCCTGCTCCATGCCAGCGGAAGCACCGGTATTAGTATTCGGTGTCTGCGAGATCCGAAAGCAAAAAATCGGTACTTGTACTCGATACTGCAAAACCGGTATTGATGCATCCCTAGTTTTGATTAAAACTATTTTTTTATTGGGACAAGTAGATTGTCATGAAGTATAAGTAGATTTGGCCCCCACTTTAGCCCTTGGACAAGTAGTTTTTTTTTAAAATTTCCACACCCCTGATCAAGATGACTGGAGCGCTTTGTGCCAATCTGAACGCTTGTTTCGTGGTATTTTTGTGGCCTATTATACGGATATTAATCTGCATGACGTGACATTGTTTGTACTTTTTCCTTGGTCATCACAATGAGTGATTCCGCCTCTTATAACAACTGCCAGGGAGCTGATGGCTGGACTATACAAACCTCAAGCCTGTGCATTTGTGTCTGTTTACTTGGCAGTATTGTAGTGCTGGATGGTTTATACAGATCTGTTTATTTCATGTTTTTAGGCTTTGAAATGGCAGAGAATGGTGATAAAGAACAAGTGTCAGACCTGGACACAAAAATCAGCCAGCAGATCGAGGTAAGCTACATGTCGGGTAATGGAGGAAAAAGAAACTTATAATGCAGTTGTAGCCTCAAAGTAAAAACTTTAGTAAATAGTTTTTTTTTTAGAGGAGAGTATTTGTGGTTTCAGTGCACTGGACTGCACTGTGCGGGTCACTGGTGTGGTGACTGTCCGCTGAGGGCACGGTCATTTATGTAACGTGGGGGAGGGGGCTACATTTTTTAGGGTCACCCTGCCAAGTGATGTGCAGCCTGGGACAATGCAACAATGGGTGTCTGCACCCAAGGTCTATGTACAGACTTGCCTTTTTGATGGGGCGGGGGAACAAGAAATCTCCTGCATCCTGAAATCAAAAGGCTCGGTTCACACCTAGGATTTGCATAAATGCTAGTTAATGGCACCCCAAACACAGCTAGGAGTATGCATGTTCCTCCATGGCAGAATGCATATTGCAGGTTTTGCTACATGTACAATTTTCTACTATTTGTCACACATATAGGAACCCACTGAAATCAATGGGGACACGCGGAGAACAAGCGTGCGCCCTACGTCTAGGTGTGAACAGAGCCAAAATCCCCTGTTCACACCTAGGTGTTCCGTGAACGTGTGCCAAACTGGGGGGGGTGCACACTTTGCATGGTCACAGAACACGTCAAAAACATGCAACACACTTGAGGTGCCATTAATAGTTCACACCCCAAATGCAGCTGGGCAAATGTGTTTTTTTTTTTTTGTTTTTTTTTTGTTTTTTTTTGTTTGCCCTCATTAACACATGTGGGGAAAAAACACGTGGCATCTGTAGCAGAATTTCCTATATTGGCTACTTTCCTGCATTTGTCACGCATGAAGTAACCTATTCAAATCAATGGACAACCTATAACTGCACAAATGAGCATGGAGCATTACGCTTACTAAAGTGATGATTTGATATTTATGATGTCGTATTCCTTCGTGCGTTTGAACACAAACCTCCATAGACCTATATACTTTTTTTGTCCCCCCCCCAGCTGCTTCGTTATACCAATGGGGGTTGCTGGGGTTGGGTCTCACACAGAGCTGGTTGGCCCTGTCGCATGGGTGAGTTGAGCCCTCTTCTGTACTCAGAAGTTAGGGGTATTTCCTTCAGGTCCTGGAACTGAACACAAGTGAGAATATCCTGCTGGGGTGGCAGACATCCCAACCTGCAAAACCTTATTTCAGGGAGGTGCCCTTTCTGTTTTTTGGGGTTTTTTTTACAGCGGCCGTTGTCAGAATATAAAAGAAATAACACACACACACTATACCAATAATACAATATATATTTATTTCTATATACATCAGATTTGTAAATTGATGTTCACGTATCTGTCAGTGTAAAGGTCACAATTTATTAGACAGCCCGAGACCTTTTTAAAAAAATGCTGAGGAGTAAAGTCCCTGATACACAGTTGACTAGTTGCTATGGGCAGCAAATGAAATAAATGTTCTCTATAACTAGACAACCAGGACATATAATTGATAATATATTATCCACAAAGGGTTAACAGCACGCTCTCAACCCTGCAGCAGTAGATCTCAGTGCCTGTACCTGCCCTTAATTGTAGTCTATGTCCGCCCTCTCTGTGCAGCAAGTAGCTTCTTCCTTCTGAGAGCCAAGCCTCGTTCTGAAGCTACTCTAGAGATCACATGACCTTCCAGGAGGCAAGCCTCACTCTGAAACTTTACCCAGTGATATCTTACCGGAAAGGTTTACTCAGAATAAACATTTCAGGGAGAAAATGCCTCTCTCGCAGACATCAGGGAGCTGCTGTCCAAAAGAGGGAGACTCCCTGAACATCAGGGAGACTTGAGATCCCTGGGGTGGGGTGTAAAGTTTTGATTATCTTCATATACTTGTATCTGAACACTATTTCTGTATCTATTCACAGTACTACTTTGGTGACCATAACCTTCCACGAGACAAATTCTTAAAGGAACAGATCACCCTTGATGATGGCTGGGTTCCCCTGGAAACCATGATAAAGTTCAACAGGTAAATATTATCTAGTGCTGTCTCTGTTGGTGTGAGTTTGTAGTTTGCGATGACTCATTTAGTTTTTATTTTTAAATATCTTTTTAGGTTAAACAAATTGACCAAAGACTTTGGAATCATTTTGGCAGCACTTAAAAAATCCAACACAAGCCTACTGGAAATCGATGAAGAAAAATGTAAAATTAGAAGATCCCCCAGCAAACCTTTGCCAGAGGTCACAGAAGAGTACAAAAATTCCATCAAGAATAGATCAGTCTATATTGTAAGTAGGCAAGAGCCATAATCTCAAAGTAAAAGCAAAACAAAGTGCACCTTTCTATGTCATTGCAAACAGTACAAATGAATGTATCTTTTCCACTTTGCATGTAGATTTGTAAACCATACACTGTAAAATGCCAAGTGGAGGAAAGTATAAACCTGCATATTGGCACTAACCCTCTCAGATGTAGTTCTGCTGACCATTGGTATTTTGGTATCCCAGAAGCTGCATCTTGAGTCAAACTTTGCTTCTTGTTGATAGACTGTCTATAATGTTTGGGTTATACTGCTGCCTACAGGTTGCACATTATGTCTATGGGGTAAACTTGATTGACTTGTGTCTATGTAGACACTGGCAAATGTTCTCAAAGTTCTACCAGACAAATCTTTTTGCATCATCTGATGGCAGTTTTGGGTGTAAGGTCCTTCAGGTGGTTGGTGCTTTGTTGTCCACCCCTCAGTTGGACATCCCGAAGGTTAAAGGAGAACTATAAGGTGAGTGAAAATCGCTCATCCTCATAGTTCAAGCCAACGTGTGACAATGAAACTGTCACACGTCGGCTCAATTGATCGGGAAGTGAGCGAACACATACCGTCGCCCGCTCACGTCTCGATCTCCCTGCAGAGAGCGGTGACTGTCAGTCATGGCTCCCTGCAGGGATTCCCCCCCCTCCCCGATCCTCCCGCGCTGAGTGGAGACACGGACGGGGAGGGGGCGGGTACCGCTGGCTCGGTCTCTAGATAGGCAGAGCCCGCTGTCATTCACGCTGTTGTGTTGCTCTCGTCCGTATTGTCAAGATCCGGCTGCGGCGGTCTCCTTATACCGCGAGCTGTAGCTCGCTACATACTGAGCTTTGGGTCACGGGAGGAGGTTAGTATATGTCCTCCCGTGACCCTTAAGGGAACTATAAGGAAAAACACTGACCCCATAGTTCTCGTGTCTTTCAATGGACAATGAGTAGGATTTTTGTATTCCTGGTAAAAATAATTTTCCATTGAGGGACACGACTCCCATTACTGCTTATAATGCTCAGTACTGCTTTACTTTACAAAACAAGCACTTAACTCTTGCAGTGAGAGGGTAGCCCCACTGCAAGGGTTACTAATTTCCCTGGAGTTCTGCTTCAACTATATTCCTCCAGTAGGTTTGTGCTAGGAGGGACTGTGGGGGGTGATGAGTCTTACATGTTTCAAATTTTGTTAGGCTGGGTTCACACCAAGGCGTACGGAATATGCGCGTTTCGTGCCGCGCGGTGTTACCGTGATTTGCATTAAAAAAAGCGCGTTTCCGAGGGCTACCTGGCTGCATCCCAATGGATACACGCGGCAAATATGCACCAAAGAAGCTCGTGTACTTCTTTGGGCGTAGGGTGTTTTGCAGCGTGTTCCTACGTGCTGTAAAATGCCCAGGTGGGAACCATGCCCATAGGCAATCATTGGTTTTCACATGTTGAGCGTTTTACAGAACGTAGGAACGTGCTGTAAAACTAGTGAAACCTAGTCTTTGCATGTCCTCTTTGGCTAGCAAGGCTTGGTAAGATTTGTGGTTCCAAACCATTGTAATCTGGTTACCTGCCGCTGCCCAGTAAGAGTCCAAGATGTACAGCAGCTATGAAGCATTGCTAATAAGGAAATGTTTTACTTTCACAGAAAGGCTTTCAGCTAGACACATCCCTGGATGATATAAAGAATTGGTTGGAAGGCAAGGGTCCCATTGAGAACATCCAGATGAGGCGAACACTTGAAAAGACATTCAAGGTACGGGTGTTCGTTTTTTTTTTTTTTCCTTTTCAAAACGCAGCTAAAAACTTTATGCATTTTATATATTTATCTGGGTCTCATTTCCCATCAATAGGGTTCAATCTTTATTGTATTTGAGACTGATGATGCTGCCAAGAAATTCTTGGAGAACAAGGACCTTAAATTCAAAGACTCTGATATGATCATATTATCTAAGTAAGTTTCTGAAATGTATGTAGTCTGGTTACACACGTCTTTCTGATATAGTGGTATGAATAGGAGTATTGGGTGATGGGTTAATTTTTGTTTTGTAAGTTTAGCTGCAATTCATGTAATCTATTCTGTAGGGAGGATTATTTTGCAAAGAAGAACGAGGAAAGGAAGCAGAAGCAGAACGACGCAAAGGCAAAATCCAAACAGTGAGTATGCAAAAGCGCTGCGCTTTAATGACATGGGTGAAACCAACATGGGCATATGGAAAAATGCTTTCCGAATTGTACTTCTATGTCAGATCATTCAACACTTGTATTTGTATTGTATCCGCTTATTGAATCGGGTCCGATCTCACTTCCTGACCGGTGATCGGGTGGAACAGGAAGTCCCAGTGGGAACACGTGCTATAAACCTTGCAGTCCTAACCATTCTCCACACCATTAAATTAGTAAAAAAAAACTTGGACCTGGGCTTTAAAATCTGTCCAGGCATCTGCTTTATATTTACCTGTGGTGGTAGCACGAGTTTGTGTCCGGAGATGAGCATCAAAGTATATGTACAGCCACAATTTGGGATAGTAGGGAAGGGTGTGTTTTTGCTGTCTTACAATGGGTGGATTTGCCTTCACTTGCTGTACCAGGAAATAAGGGGAGAATCCCCTCTTGGACAGCCAATGAACGCTTGTCCCTGCTTTTGTTTCTATGGTGGGCACTATGGGTGAAAACATCTCTATGTTGGCATCCTGTTAAAATTCCTGAATGGGGTCAGATCTGAGAAGTGCATGTCTCCCTTTGGGGGCCATTAAGCCCCTCTGTAGCCTAATACACCTGCAAGAACTTCTCTAAGAGATGAAAGAAGCTAGACTTCACTGGTAACTAAGATTGGTTGACCTATAAAAAAAAACATTCTGTTTTTCCCAAACCAGAATCCCCCCCCCTTTTTTTTTCTTTTCTTCTTGTCCACACTTGGCACTCACCCTCCAATAGCTTCAAGCAGATTGAATTTAGCAAAGTCTAAAAACGTACCTACATGATATAATCTGATTCTGTGGTAGTTGAGTCATGTGATTTGAAGCCACTGTTCTAAGGTCACATGACACGAACAGCTTTTAACATGGTGTTGAGTCAAACGTCTGCTCCAGCTTACCAAAGTTTGTAAAATCAGTTGATGTTAATCTGGAACCGGAGCTCTGTGCCATCTGCTTATTACAAAAGAAACCAACTTGGCAGTGCTTCTGTATTTCTTTTCAGCCAGTTTGTGTATTCATGTGTGTTATTTCTGGTACTATAATCAATGTGGTTGTCTCTAGGGAGAAGGCAGATGCTCAGAAACATGCAGAAGATGCTGAAATGGTAGGCATAACACAGTCCCCTAACTCCCCAGTGTTTGTGCTATAAATGTGTTGTATTTCTGTGTATTGGGCCCCATTCACACCTGTAAATGTAGGTGCGTTTACAGATTACTGCATCAGGAATTTGTGTTTTTCCTGCAGCAGGAATCCCTAATCTGTTGCCGTTGACGGCGGACTCGCATCCAGACGGCATTTTTTTTCTGCTCGCGCATGGGCAGAAAAAGCCTGTTCAATGTAAAGAGCCGTAACCGGCTGTTTCACATACACACGATCGGCGGCTCTATAGACTACCAATTGCGAATGTGCTGGCTGCGTGAAGCTGATGAAGCAAATCTGTGCTTTCATCAGCTTCTTTTGGGGTCCCCAGGTGACAGGGGTCTTGGAGATCCCTAATGTCTCCATAAAGAGGACCTGTCAGTGTGCCTTTGCTATTATATAGGGGGATTGTTATCCCCCTATGTAATAGCAATAACAATAAGTGTAAAAAAAAAAAACAGAGTAAAAAATAACCCCCCCCACATATAAACGTAAATATGCGTTCGTGGCGCCAGCATGCGAAAATGACAATTGCGCTACACATGTTACATAACGTCGCGAACGCTGGAGTGAGCAATAAGTTTAGGGCCATCAATCACTGATAACACTAAACTGATGAGCGGTAAAAGCTTTTAAAGCGTCGCCTATGGCCAATTTTGGGTATTGTAGTTTTTTTAAGGTTTCGCGCGCACAATTTTAAAGGTTGACATGTTTGGTGTCTTTTTACCCGACGTGACCCCGTCTTTTATATTTTACCAAAAAATTGGGTGTTTTATCATTTTAATATAGGGGAAACTTTAAAAAGAAAATCGGTACTTTTCCCTTAACATAGTAAAGCATAAAACCCCCCGTGGTGATTAAATACCACCAAAAGAAAGCTCTATCTGTCCCCAAAAAATAGTATAAAATTTTCAGTGCAGCGTTGCATGACGGGAAAAAAAGTACTGCAGCGCTGAACACTGAAATGGCCTGGATGGGAAGGGTGTTTAACCACTTGAAGGCCATAGTGTTTCACCCCCTTCCTGGCCAGGCCATTTTTCAGTATTCAGCGCTGCGGTACTTTGACTGATGTTTATTCCGTCATGCAACGCTTTACTGAAACGATTTTCATACCATTTTTTTGGGGACAGATAGAGCTTTCTTTTGGTGGCTTTTATTCACCACTGGGGTTTTTATTTTTTACTATATAACAAAAAAAGTACCCTAAATTTTGAAAAAAACATGTTTCCCTATAAAATGTTATGAAACATTTTTTTTTCACCCCAATTTTTTGGTAAAATATAAAAGTCGGGGTCACGTCGGGTAAATAGACACTAAACATGTCAACCTTTAAAATTGCGCGTGCCCGCAAAATCGCAGAAAACGACCGCAGCCAAAATTGGCCATAGGCGACGCTTTAAACGTTTTTACCGCTCATCAGTTTAGTGTCATCAGTGATTGATGGCCCTAGAATTATTGTTCTCACTGCGACGTTTGCGGCGATATGTAACATGTGCTGCATAATGGGCGCAATCGTCGGTTTCGTACATAGGAGCACCCGACGCATGTTTGCGTGTGTATCTGGGGGGCGGGGGACTTTAAAAAAAATGTTTTATTTTTTTTAGCTTTATTTTTTTTAAGCTTTATTTTAATGCTGTAATTTTTTTTAGATCGGGCGTCTCTAGAGACGCCTGACCGCTTCTATGTAAACAGCCATCGCTGGCTGTTTACATGCTGACTGTTTTCCCTCTTGTGTGCGGCGCTCAGCGCGCACACGAGAGGGGGGAGGGGCAGGACGTCTTTAGACGCCCTCCCGCTCTGAGCAGACGTCCATCTGGCCGTTCACAAACGGCCATGGACGTAAGGTGGTTAACACTGCTGACTTGAAGTGGTTAAAGTCAATGGAGGCTGTTCACACCTCGCGTTGCCTCACACGGGTGAAATCACATGTTGCCCACAAAGATGCAGGCGCTATTTTCAGGCAGATGCCACGTGGTTTTGATCCCATAGACTGCTCTATGCATTAAAAAATGCACGGTTTTCAAAAAATAAAAGCTCTACAAACATGCAAAAACAGCTTAATCGCCTAGGTGTGAACCAGGCCTACCAAGTGACAACTGTCACCTGTTCAAGTTAATCAGGTGACAGCTGCTGCATGTAAACTCCTGCACACCAGGTGTAATCATGTGGTTAGCAATCTATCCCTGGACACATCAATCATGCATCCAGGGAGCGTGATTGTTGACGTATGAAATTTGGCAAGTAAACATCCCCCGCCGAGTGAATTGAGTTTGAAACCCTTGCAGGGGTAGCCAACTCCGGCCCTCCAGCTGTGGTGGAACTACAAATCACATGAGGCATTGAAAAGATAGCCACAGACATGACTCCCGGAGAGATGCATCACGGGATTTGTAGTTTCACCACAGCTGGAGTTTGGTAACCCCCGCTCTAGAGCAGGGCTCAAAATTTCCACTCCCCTGCTCTCATTTGGCAAGTGGAAATGCAGTGCAGGCGAGTGGAAATTCCTGTCAGACTTGCGGTCGCAGACCGCGTACCTGTCTCGTGGGAGCAGCTGCTCCTGCTGGTCTGTCTCCCTCCCATTCGGCCAGAGCTCTTCACTGAGCTTGGGGTCAAAAACAAAGTGATTAGTAAGGTCTGCAGACCTTACTAATCAATATAGATCACCAGGGATCTGCCTGCTCGCCTCCTCCCTGCAGAAAGACAAGCAGGTGAGGGGGCTTCATTGTATTTTACATTGTGCGGGCAGGGAACAAGGGGAGGGGATTATGTTGTGTGGGGGGGCAGGGAACAGGGGGGGTCTTATGTTGTACAGGGGGCGGAGCGT
>NW_017306433.1:288932-298361 GCF_000935625.1 Nanorana parkeri
CTGATGTTGGAGAGGGGGCGGATTGTATTTTATACGTAGGGAACAGGGGGAAGAGTGTATTTTATGTGGGGCCAGGGAGCTTTATGGTAATATTGTTAAAGTTGTTAATATTTATTTTGTAACTTTATTCTGCATAAAACATGTAACAGTATAATTTTGATAAGATTATTTAGAGGGAGTTAAGGCCGCGGCAGGGTAGGGGTTAGATGGGCAACTGGTGGCGAGTAACTCTTAAAGAACTATGGGGTTAAGGCTTTTCCCCATAGTTCTCCTTAGGGTAACGGGAGGACACAAACTGGCGTCCTCCCGTCACCCTAGGCTCAGTATAGCGCGAGCTGCTGCTCGCGGTATACTGAGACGCTGAAGTGGATTCCGACAATTGTGCCGGGATCTGCCCAGCTGTGTGACTGACAGATGGCTCTGCCTATCTAGAGGCAGAGCCAGCTGTACCCGCCCCCACCCGTCCGTTCCGCCAGTCAGCGCTGGCGGAGTGGGGAGGGGGGAATCCAGCCCCTCCCCTGTCATGGCAGAGAGCCGTGACAGGATCGAAAGGTGAGCGAACGCCGGGAATGTGTTCGCTCACCTCCCGATCTACTGAGACGACCTGTAACAGTCTCATTGTCACAGGTCGGCTAGGACTATGAGGTGAGTGAAAAGCACTCGCCTCATAGTTCTCCTTTTTAAGGCCTGGCTAGTAGCTCAGGACTTAAAATTTTGACCCCTGCTTTAGAGGATTGTCTTTAACAGATTGTCTTTTTCAGCTAGAGTTCTGGAGTTTGAATTTTAAGCAGGCTTTATTCTCTGGTTATTCTGAATACAATGGGGCTCATAGGTTGCTGGCCCTGTTTAGGTGGAACACGAGATGATCTCAAGGTGATTTTTGTTGGATAGAAGATTCCTGAAATTGGCATTTAGTTGTCAGTTTGTCTGTATTGATGGCTGATGCTAGCATAAAAGAGGAAGCAGAGTGATCTGTGTGCCTTCTGAAATTGTCACCCTCGTCAATGTTGGATACCAAAAACTGCAATGGCTTTGTTTTTTTTGCCTTTTTAGTTTAAACTTGGTGTAAAATATATATATATATTTTTTTTTGTACAGAAATCCTTGGAAGAACAAACTGGCTGCCTTTTGAAATTCTCAGGAGACTTGGACAATATGACATCCAGGGAAGATATTCATGCCTTATTTCAAGATCATGGTGAAATCAAGTGGATTGACTTCAGTAGGGGTTCTAAGGAGGTAAGTCTTTATATTTTTTTGTGTATTTCAACTAGTAATATTGGCCCCCTAAATCCCTTGCGTTATTTCCTTTTATTAAAATGGATGGTCAATCTAAGTGACTCTGACCGTAGCAGTAGCAAGCAGGGAAGACAAATTTTGTAAGTCTCCTGTGAAGACTTCTAATTTGCTGCCCTGAGATATGAAGTCTGGGTAATTCGGCCCGATGGCCATAACCCATGACTGCAATACATTTGGGTTGACTAAAGGCAAACAAAAATGTAACAGGCATGTAAGACTTAAGTGACTATCTTTGTTTGCTTTCTGCTATGTGGCTTAGGAGGCCAGTGATGAGATGAGTTGTTTCTTCTACATTGTCCTGTTTTTCCCTCCTAGGGAATTATCCTGTTTAAGAGTGATGCCAAGGGAGCCTTGGAGAAAGCCAAGGCTGCAAATAAAGACAACTTACAGTTGAAAGAAAAGGATGTAGTCTGGGAGCTCCTGGAAGGTGATGTAGAGAAGGCTGCATTAAAGAAAATCATGGAGAACCAACAAGAATCCTACAATAGGTGGAAAGGCAAAGGTTGGTATAAGCTGTTTTATAGGGTAGCTGTTGAGACGTGTAAAACTTTTATTCAAACCCAATGGTATTTGAAAATGCAAATGGGAAGAAATGTCTAAAGATTTCCTGGCTCTTTGGATCTTCTCTTTAAGAAAGGGAGAAGAAAAAGCTGTGCCCAGTCTGTAGGAGACATGTCCCCCTAGCACAAGTGGACAAAGTGCAGTAATCATAGCAAACAGATTAAAAAGTCCAAAAGCCTATTTGGTTAAAAAAAATTCTTATGTATATTTTACAATTTCCAAACCTATTGTAGCTGGTGAGGCCTAAAACATTTTTTTTCTGAGGGGGCATGTGTAGTAATCCACTCAACTCTAACTAGAATTTTTAAAGTTGTAATGTTTCAGGAACTTTGGTATGCCTCACAGGCCCCTGTAGAGGTGGGGTGTGGATACAATGGACAGCCTGAAATATCTGATGACCAGTGCTGCCAGAAATGGTTTACCATAAATCCAGATTAGCTTTCAGTCATTCAGGGGCTGCATGTTAGGTGGCCCTTGAACACTTTCTTGTCCAGCCATTTGAAGCAGACGTTTGCTGGCTTAGAAAGTCAACATTGCTCCATATTGAGGCCACTTGTGAAACTTCTAAAGTTATCTAATGTGTATATGGGGTACTTTAGAACATTCCACCGGAACTTATACTCTGCCCCCAACTGGATTGGATGGTGTTTGGATTTTTTTATGTTGGTTTGTGTGAATGGTGGCTTTATATGTAACTTGCTGTTCCATTAAATATTTGTTTTTACCCTACAGGTGGTAAGAAGTTTAAAGGCAAAGGAAAGGGAGGTAGAGGAAATGATAGCTCATCCAAGAAGAGAATTCAGTACCAAGGAAAGAAAAAGAAGTTTGAAAGCAGTGACGAAGAAGACATAGAAGGTAATTCATTACAGCTTTATTTAACTAGTGCCCCACAGGAGCAGCTTTACAGCGTTTAATGTAAACTTATGTGGATTCAGATGGTGTAAATGGGTTTCAAATGGTTTGTCAGTGGAACATTTTAAAGACAGATTTCTTTCAGGCAAACTGTGTGAGGCCCCTTACTTTTGTCTTCAATTTATAGGAGCACCACTAAAGCTGGCCATACACCTATAGATTATCTGCAGGTTTTCTATGGCCAGATGGAAAAAGTACAACAGATTCCCCCATCTAGTCTAAACTGTGTGGATGGAGGAATCTCCCACTGGGAGAAAGCTTCAGTATCTTGCTAGTCTGTGCCGTTGGTTCTCAAAACACCTGAACAATGCCGGCATCCAATCAGATTGTTCAGGATTATGTGGTGCAGGGGGCGGAGTGTATTTTATACGTAGGGAACAGGGGGAAGAGTGTATTTTATGTGGGGCCAGGGAGCTTTATGGTAATATTGTTAAAGTTGTTAATATTTATTTTGTAACTTTATTCTGCATAAAACATGTAACAGTATAATTTTGATAAGATTATTTAGAGGGAGTTAAGGCCGCGGCAGGGTAGGGGTTAGATGGGCAACTGGTGGCGAGTAACTCTTAAAGAACTATGGGGTTAAGGCTTTTCCCCATAGTTCTCCTTAGGGTAACGGGAGGACACAAACTGGCGTCCTCCCGTCACCCTAGGCTCAGTATAGCGCGAGCTGCTGCTCGCGGTATACTGAGACGCTGAAGTGGATTCCGACAATTGTGCCGGGATCTGCCCAGCTGTGTGACTGACAGATGGCTCTGCCTATCTAGAGGCAGAGCCAGCTGTACCCGCCCCCTCCCGTTCCGCCAGTCAGCGCTGGCGGAGTGGGGAGGGGGGAATCCAGCCCCTCCCCTGTCATGGCAGAGAGCCGTGACAGGATCGAAAGGTGAGCGAACGCCGGGAATGTGTTCGCTCACCTCCCGATCTACTGAGACGACCTGTAACAGTCTCATTGTCACAGGTCGGCTAGGACTATGAGGTGAGTGAAAAGCACTCGCCTCATAGTTCTCCTTTTTAAGGCCTGGCTAGTAGCTCAGGACTTAAAATTTTGACCCCTGCTTTAGAGGATTGTCTTTAACAGATTGTCTTTTTCAGCTAGAGTTCTGGAGTTTGAATTTTAAGCAGGCTTTATTCTCTGGTTATTCTGAATACAATGGGGCTCATAGGTTGCTGGCCCTGTTTAGGTGGAACACGAGATGATCTCAAGGTGATTTTTGTTGGATAGAAGATTCCTGAAATTGGCATTTAGTTGTCAGTTTGTCTGTATTGATGGCTGATGCTAGCATAAAAGAGGAAGCAGAGTGATCTGTGTGCCTTCTGAAATTGTCACCCTCGTCAATGTTGGATACCAAAAACTGCAATGGCTTTGTTTTTTTTGCCTTTTTAGTTTAAACTTGGTGTAAAATATATATATATATTTTTTTTTGTACAGAAATCCTTGGAAGAACAAACTGGCTGCCTTTTGAAATTCTCAGGAGACTTGGACAATATGACATCCAGGGAAGATATTCATGCCTTATTTCAAGATCATGGTGAAATCAAGTGGATTGACTTCAGTAGGGGTTCTAAGGAGGTAAGTCTTTATATTTTTTTGTGTATTTCAACTAGTAATATTGGCCCCCTAAATCCCTTGCGTTATTTCCTTTTATTAAAATGGATGGTCAATCTAAGTGACTCTGACCGTAGCAGTAGCAAGCAGGGAAGACAAATTTTGTAAGTCTCCTGTGAAGACTTCTAATTTGCTGCCCTGAGATATGAAGTCTGGGTAATTCGGCCCGATGGCCATAACCCATGACTGCAATACATTTGGGTTGACTAAAGGCAAACAAAAATGTAACAGGCATGTAAGACTTAAGTGACTATCTTTGTTTGCTTTCTGCTATGTGGCTTAGGAGGCCAGTGATGAGATGAGTTGTTTCTTCTACATTGTCCTGTTTTTCCCTCCTAGGGAATTATCCTGTTTAAGAGTGATGCCAAGGGAGCCTTGGAGAAAGCCAAGGCTGCAAATAAAGACAACTTACAGTTGAAAGAAAAGGATGTAGTCTGGGAGCTCCTGGAAGGTGATGTAGAGAAGGCTGCATTAAAGAAAATCATGGAGAACCAACAAGAATCCTACAATAGGTGGAAAGGCAAAGGTTGGTATAAGCTGTTTTATAGGGTAGCTGTTGAGACGTGTAAAACTTTTATTCAAACCCAATGGTATTTGAAAATGCAAATGGGAAGAAATGTCTAAAGATTTCCTGGCTCTTTGGATCTTCTCTTTAAGAAAGGGAGAAGAAAAAGCTGTGCCCAGTCTGTAGGAGACATGTCCCCCTAGCACAAGTGGACAAAGTGCAGTAATCATAGCAAACAGATTAAAAAGTCCAAAAGCCTATTTGGTTAAAAAAAATTCTTATGTATATTTTACAATTTCCAAACCTATTGTAGCTGGTGAGGCCTAAAACATTTTTTTTCTGAGGGGGCATGTGTAGTAATCCACTCAACTCTAACTAGAATTTTTAAAGTTGTAATGTTTCAGGAACTTTGGTATGCCTCACAGGCCCCTGTAGAGGTGGGGTGTGGATACAATGGACAGCCTGAAATATCTGATGACCAGTGCTGCCAGAAATGGTTTACCATAAATCCAGATTAGCTTTCAGTCATTCAGGGGCTGCATGTTAGGTGGCCCTTGAACACTTTCTTGTCCAGCCATTTGAAGCAGACGTTTGCTGGCTTAGAAAGTCAACATTGCTCCATATTGAGGCCACTTGTGAAACTTCTAAAGTTATCTAATGTGTATATGGGGTACTTTAGAACATTCCACCGGAACTTATACTCTGCCCCCAACTGGATTGGATGGTGTTTGGATTTTTTTATGTTGGTTTGTGTGAATGGTGGCTTTATATGTAACTTGCTGTTCCATTAAATATTTGTTTTTACCCTACAGGTGGTAAGAAGTTTAAAGGCAAAGGAAAGGGAGGTAGAGGAAATGATAGCTCATCCAAGAAGAGAATTCAGTACCAAGGAAAGAAAAAGAAGTTTGAAAGCAGTGACGAAGAAGACATAGAAGGTAATTCATTACAGCTTTATTTAACTAGTGCCCCACAGGAGCAGCTTTACAGCGTTTAATGTAAACTTATGTGGATTCAGATGGTGTAAATGGGTTTCAAATGGTTTGTCAGTGGAACATTTTAAAGACAGATTTCTTTCAGGCAAACTGTGTGAGGCCCCTTACTTTTGTCTTCAATTTATAGGAGCACCACTAAAGCTGGCCATACACCTATAGATTATCTGCAGGTTTTCTATGGCCAGATGGAAAAAGTACAACAGATTCCCCCATCTAGTCTAAACTGTGTGGATGGAGGAATCTCCCACTGGGAGAAAGCTTCAGTATCTTGCTAGTCTGTGCCGTTGGTTCTCAAAACACCTGAACAATGCCGGCATCCAATCAGATTGTTCAGGTATTTTGACAGCCAGCGGGGCCGACTAGCAAGCTACTGAAGCTTGGCCCAGCGGGAGATTCCTCCATCCACACTTTAGCGTAGATGGAGGAATCTGTTGCACTTTTTCCATCTGACAATCAAAAATCTGCATTTAACCTATAGGTGTATGGCCAGCTTTAGACTAGTAGAGGGGGGGGCAGAGAAGCAGTTTGACCCAATTGGGCTCTGCTGTAATTAACCTGCTGCAAGGGACCTAATCAGCAGGCTGGGTATAGGGCTGCCTGGATCAAAAACTAAGAAGGATGACCTTTTGATTTTCTCTGCAGAAGTAAAAAGCAGGGAAAATATCCTAAAAGGCAGCTGGTATTTTGCTGGTTCACTCACTAAGCATGGTCTTGTAGAATAAACCAATGAGCTGCTGCAGCATAGCAGTGTCCATTTTATATCCTGGTTTGCTTCTTGGTATTCAGAATAAAGCATCTGGCTGTAGAACAGAAGATTTAGTAGTTTTGTAGATGCTGATTTTTCAAGTTTTTTTTTTTTTTTTCCACCCAGAAGGAGCAGGTGATGCCAAAAATGGAAGTCCCAAGAAGAGGCAGCTGGAGGAGAAATCCACCGACGAACCAGAGCCAAAGCAACAGAAGACCGAAGCTGGAGACAAGTAACACTCTGCTTAGGGTTTTAGATGTTTTTCTTTTTTTAAGAAAAAAAACAAAATCCCCAAAAAATTGGATGCATATTTTAAGTCTACAGATGCTGAGTGTCAGTCGAATGAGAATCTGATAAAATCCACGTCTATGTCAACCTGCAAGGAATTTTCATTTTGGTTACTTTGTCATTGGATGAATGGCACTTGTAAATTGCTAACTGAAACTTTATATTTATGTTTTTGTTAATACAGATTAGTAAATCTTCAGAAATCATAATGTACTTTTTGACACCTTACATGTAAAATATTCAATAAAAAGTAAATTGTACTTTGCTTTTATAAATTGAACATAAAAATGTGGTAATGACTCTGTTAACATTTTGATTTGGTTGAACTTGGCAGTATGGGGTACAGGTTATTTCGGGAACAATGGGAATCACTTAGACCTTTTTACCCATATCTTCAAAATAAGACTCTTTTAGAAATGTTCAGTAATGACCATCTACAAACCTACTTCTTTTAACAGTGGCCATATTTACTAAGGGCAGATTAATAGCTCTCCTTTTACCTCCTGGATTTTTGGCACATGTGACCATGCACATCATCTCAGGGGAGCTAATTGCATTTCTAGATGAGATTTCCCAGCAATGCTCTGCTAATAAGGCAATCCCAATGTGCATTGCATTGGCAAACTGAAGCCATTTTGCCCTTTCTCTAGTGCTAAGTGTAAGCATTTTAAAATCAAAGCATTTTACACCTGACATTGCTGATACATAGAGGGATGCAGTGGTAGAATCTGACTTAGAGTTTGAAGGTCCACTTTTGAACAAAACCTGGATTCTGTACTTTCAGTTTTATGATCTGTTTACTATAGGCGATAAACCTTCTAGGGTTTAGGGCTCATCTCCCGTGCCTGGAATGCAAGGGATTGCATACTGGGGTAGGAGGAGGCGTGGCAATGCAGACACACTTTCCACCCGCAATGTGATCAGCTGCACAGGACTGCATGGTAATGCCCTGCGTTCCAGTGCAGTACGATCGAGGAAAAAAAAAAGGTTACTTTGTATGCGATCTCTTGCGTTCTGGGCAAGGGCTGGTGGAAATCTGTCCTTTCCTAAAAGGAAATAAAGTTCCCTGCAAAACAACCACCCTTCCATTGGGAGTTACTATCTGCCATAAAGGTGAGTGAGCATTGTTTATAGTAGCAGCATAGTTTTCTATAATGCCACAGCTCCTTTTTGAGGGGTGGGGTTTCTTTTTTTCGCTCCTGCTTGTGATAGAGACTAAATCAAATAGGAATGAAGAGCGGTGTTTTCATACCCTAGTAGTTTTGGTCAGTACCTCCCATGTATGTCAGCATTGAATACCATGTTACCTATTCCAAGTCTACCATACAATATGACCCAATAACACTTGCATGTTAACTCACTGATTTCTTCTTGTGGAACTTGTAGGACGCTGGAAGATCATAGCGAAGCTCTGTAAATGGAGTGAAGTCACTTCAGGACAAATGGCTACAAAGGTTGCACACTCATTGTGTAAACTTTTCTTTTGTGCTGACATTTTCAGTAGATGTCTTTACAAGTAGCACCACATGATTTCCACAACTGACATTAGTTCTGTTACCAATTAAGCTCCAGGGCTCATTAATCTGGAAATAACTCTTCTGCATGGTATTTTATTCAAAGATTTAACACTAAAGGCCAAAAACAGTCTATTGTCATATCACTGTTCAAACTGTAATGTACACGTGAAGCCTGGAAATGCAGAAGTGGACGAGCTAGCTGTTTGGGTGCCAGAAACCCATTGGGCTTACACAGGGCAGGGGTAATCTCTGCATGACCCCATGGGAGGGATGTTTGCCTTTGTGGCCAAACACCAGCAAATGGTACAGGGGCAGAAAGGAAGTGAGTTTCTCACTTAACATACCTACAAGTACCAGGTATTTCTCTTCACTCCTAGCAGCCAAGGTAAAGTACAAGTTACTGCTAGGGTAGCAATTGGCTAGAACCTGCTGCTTTGCCTGTGTGGAGCAAACTTCATACCCCTCCGACAGTTACAGTAAAGAAGAATCCAGACCAGATGAGCACCATCTGTGTGCACAATACAGCTCCATAGAACTTATATCGGCTGCCCATGAAGTCTAAGCAGTACTGACTCACTTAACAAATTGTGCTGAAACTTACTAAAAGTCTATTAACTTGTTTAAAGTGAAGTCAGCTCTCCCATTAGGTGCTAGGTTTAATATTCCCAACTTTGAGCAGAAGGGTGCCTTGACTAAGCATGCTGAAAGCTGCTCTTATACAAACTGAAGCCTTTGTGAACAAGGGCCTATTAAAGGAGAACTATGGGGTTAAGGCTTTTCCCCATAGGGTAACGGGAGGACACAAACTAGCGCCCTCCCATCACCCTAGGCTCAGTATACTGCGAGCTGTAGGTCACCGTATACTGAGACGCTGAAGCGGATACCAACAATTGTGCCGGGATCCGCCCATCTAGAGGCAGAGCCAGCTGTACCCTCCCCTGTCTATTCCACCAGTCAGCGCTGGCGGATCGGGGGGGGGGGGGGGGAGCCGCGGGCGCCGACGC
>NW_017306433.1:299118-309339 GCF_000935625.1 Nanorana parkeri
TGTCCTTCCCCACACCGGGGTCGGCGGGGTGGGGGGGGGGGGGGAATCCAGGTGAACGAACGCCGGTATGTGTTCGCTCACCTCCCGATCTACTGAGCCAACCTGTGACAGTCTCATTGTCACAGGTCGGCTAGAACTATGAGTTGAGTCAAAAGCACTCACCTCATAGTTCTCCTTTTAAGTCACATGTGTAGCATTTTTGGATGTTTGTCACACATCCATTCATTTTTTTTTTTTATATAGACTGCCCTACATACCGCAAAGAAGCTCATGCACTTGTTTAAGCTGCAAGCTTTGCTTGTTAAGAAAAATGCACATCTGTATTTGGCATGTCATTAACAATGAATGGCAATGCAAGTGATGCGTTCACATGCTTAGCAAATGTCAAGCATGCCTTAGTTATAAAATTATTTTGTGTTCTGCAACCCTCCAACGCTTTCCCTTTTGTATTTTGAATGTAAAATGTAATTACCTGCCACCACTTCCATCTTCACTTTCCAGTCGGCAGCCTTTTTCTGGATATGCTAGACAGAAGCAATGATGTAATTTTTAAACACTCAAAAAATAATTGCACAAAATGGAGCTCCATGGTAACAATTCCCCTTTGATTACAGTTGTATTATATCACCAAGGCAACTAGACTAATACAAACCATTTACTGCAATGCGCGTAAACATTGAAGAAGGCTGACTACCCTGAATAGGTGCTTACCTTTCTTGTAGAGGTCTTATGTAGGGAATATACAGATGTCCTTGCCATCTGCAGAGCAGTCTTAAGAAACGTCATATCCATACCTAAATAGGAAAAATGATCAAAGATAAAAAGAGCATTAGTGGAACTTTTACAAACAACAGTCATAAAACCTAAACCACAATGAGAATATTCCTCTGTATACTCCTGTCACACACAAGCTGGATTCACACCACTTCTGTTGCATTTAGCATGTTGACTTTTTTTTTTTTTATTGATCTGCAGATTTTATTTTTTGTTCACGCCCAGAGTCAAATTCATTAATTTGTTTCCTTCTAGTGCATTGCATAGCAATTAAAGTGACACTAAACTTAGGAGTTAAATCTTAAAAATGCATTCAAGTACCCTAACTATTAACAAAAATGTATCTTATGTGTATCACTCGGCTGTGCATCCTCAAATCATCTCTGAATTGGTGCTGACACTGTCCTTCCTTATGGAGGGGGGCTACGTTTGTTCCCCATGGTCCGTGTGTGTGTGTTGTAAAGTAGCCACTGCTCCAAGCTCACTCCTGGAATGGACTACAGTCGCCTGTTTATTTTATGACTGTGAGCTTGGAGCGGTAGCTACTTTACAACACACACAGGGAGCATGGGGAAGAAAAGTAGCCCCCCTCCAAAAGGAAGGACAGCCGAGTGAAGGTGCCCATACACTGCTCGATTCTCGTACGAGAATCGAGCAGTGTGAACGAAGACGTGCGACTGTTTCTACTGTACGGTCGCACGTTTTTTGTCTAAGGAGCACGCTAGAAAACCAGCCGAAAATCGTACGATTTTCAGCTGGTTTGAACGGTGCTCGGGAGACCAATGCCGAACGGGCCGGTGTGCGCACACTGCCCGTTCAGCATTGCGGTCATCGGAAGCCTGCCCCCCTTGCGATGATCGAGAGTACGATCTGCCTGTCCAAGATGGGCAGATCGTACGTTTTTTAAAATTACTTTACAACCATCACAAGACTAAGGTCTTACGATGGTTGTAAAGTGTATGGCCACCTTGAGGCACATATAAAATACAGTTTTGTTAATAGTTAGGTGTTATCTTAAAAAAACATTCAAGTACCTTAACTATTGGCAAGTAAGTACCCTCTTACTTGCCAACAAAACACTGAGCTTTTCATTTAAGACCCTGAAGCTTTACCCCATCTGTATACCCTTAGGTAAACTTCCCTTACACTTCCAGCGTTTTCACAGAAAAATCTCCCCTGTAGGAACATGTTCAACATCGAAAATACATTTTTTTGCCATGCTATCCAAAACTGAAAATGGTTTAGCTAAAATTCCTAAATGGAACAGAAATAACCGATACTGGTCCATATGATTTTCTTCTAAATGATTGCTCTTTTATACTACTTTTTAAACATGCATTTTTTACCTTTATTGTGTTTTGTTCCAAAAGGAGGATTCATTATCACCGTGTCCACAGCCTTCACCAGACAGTGAGCTGGCAATGAGCAGATATCACACTGCACTAGGTCAATATTTGTAAGTTCAAACTCATCAGCATTGGTTCTAAATATTTCCAAAGCATCTTCGTCTATATCAAATCCCAGGCATAAACTGCACAAAAGAAGAAATAGTTTAAAGGTGACGTTACAGCAATTATGATGTTCTTTTTATTAAGTGTATTACCAACACTTTTTTCTGTAGTCGGGAAGGGTTAAAAGCCATCAGGTTTTTTTTTTTCTTTTCCAGCCTGTGTTCCAATGGAGAGACTTAACTTCACTTCCTGTCCCACACATGCAACTTAAATCTCCCCTCTAAAAGGTGGCCATACACTTTACAACCCTCGCAAGACCTTAGTCTTGCGAGGGTTGTAAAGTAATTTAAAAAAAACGTACGATCTGCCCATCTTGGTCAGGCAGATCGTACTCTCGATCATCGCAAGCCCACCCCCGAGGGGCGGGCTTCCGATGACTGCAATGCTGAACGGCAATGTGCGCGTGCGCACAACGGCCCGTTCGGCATTTGTCTCCCGAGCACCGTTCAAACCAGCCGAAAATCGTACGATTTTCGGCTGGTTTTCTTGCGTGCTCCTTAGACAAAAGACGTGCGACCATACAGTAGAAACGGTCGCACGTCTTCGTTCACACTGCTCGATTCTCGTACGATCGTGGGATTTCCCGCGATTCTCGTACGAGAATCGAGCAGTGTATGGGCACCTTTAGACAGTTGCCCCATTCAAAAATTTTTAAATCTTGTTCTAGGGACAACTCCAAAATGTTGGAATTCCCCTCTTTCTCTGTAACACTGGTCACCAGTACAAAAATAAAATAATGAATCTCCTCAACAGGGAGACACACACACAGACAGCAACAAAATAGTTAATCTAACCCTTCCCCATGCTGTCCTATATGAAAAACTGGTTTGGGCCTAGAGATTGAGCTTTAAAGCTCAATATTTTATTTTGCCTTCTCTAGTTCCTCCATTATACCAAATGCTTTCCATTTTTATTACACAACTTATTTTAGATCAGGTGATGTCATCAGTAAGTCTCTGTGCTTTTCTATATAATGCAGGCATGTCAGAGGCACCTTGCCTCAGTACTCCCCTCAGCCTTGACGCAAACAGTGGGCTGGCTCTTGGGATGACTAATGCAAATCTCAAAATGCCTTAATGGGTGGGTGTCAGTCTGGAGAAGTGGGTATTCCAATACAGGCTGTACTTGCATGCAGACTGCTCTATGTAACACCCACATGTGATTCTGAACCTCCATGATTGAAAGAAGTGAAATTCAATTCATAAATAGGGTGGACCATTCAAAAAGAAAAAGGCTAGATTATTCCGCATGTCTTCCAGCCCAGAAACGAGGTGTGCTCGATCTGATTTGCACAATGAGAAGCTCACAACGTGCAGTTAAATCAGAGTAAGCCATTTTAAATACAGAAGAGAAGCCTGAACAACTGTGCATGACTGAAGGTAAGGCTGGAGTTTAGCTTTAAGTGCAATGAACCTGTAACAGAGAATCATTGTTTGGTTACTACAGGTCAGAAGTTAGTTTACATGTTATTCTTTACTAATGATTCCTAATGTACCAACGTAAGGCAAAACAAATTCATGAAACATGTACTCACCCTGCACCCAACATAGCTGCCCCAATACTCAACACCCCACATCCACAGCCGAGATCTGCAACCACTTTATCTTCAATATCACCAAATGTGTTATGGATCGTGTATAGCATACATGCTGAAATGACATGAATGAAAGACATAAAGATCAAATCACAGTTGTCCATCACTGAATCAGATGTATTATTCAAAGGCACTATCTGTGAAATAAGGAAGGGTGCAATAGTAGTAAAAATACAAAAAGACTCAAAGGGGCATGCCAGTATTGTGAATGGTCACCGAGTTAAGAGACCTGTTGAACCTGCACAAATTTGAATCTTTCTTTATACAGGAAAACATATTTATTTCCTTACAGTGTATAGCTGGCCATACACTGCTGCCAGCCACATGTGGCTCTGTCAGCACCTGCCCTGGTCCAAAAATTCTTATTTGAACTGTGCCTACATCCACTCAGATGTATGCACTGCTCAGATATTTAGCAGCTGGAGCGGTGGCTGCTGAATACAATAGCCAGCAGCGGGGATTGCCCTATTTAGCATGGATATGGGAATCAATATATTTCGTGCAGGGCTGAACGAGAGACATTCTAAGCATGTATGGCCAGCTTATGTACATGCAATGTTTTGTTTTAGTTTTGGATAGGCTGGGGAAATGTTAAATCCCCTGTCAGGTAAGTAAGCTGCCGTAGGCAGCCGAGTGAATGACTGACCTGAAGTGAGCCGAACACTGTTCGGCTATTAATGGAGAACTGCAGCAGAGGGCGGGTACAATGCTAGTTTACTATTGGCTATTGCAAATTGAAATAGCCAATAGGAATCTAGCAATGCAATTCAATGGGGAAACATTATTATTTTTTTCTACTCCGACATTGCTCGTGTCAGATAAAGACCTTCGGTTCTACTGAACCGAAGGGTTCCTGGGGCCGAAGCTAGCCGAAGCTACGGCTAGATCCTTCGGCAGCTTCGTGAATAGACCCCTAAGTGATGGGAAATTTTGCAGTTGTCACCAGAGCAACAAACAAGTAAAATCATCCAAATCGGACACCTGTTTCTATGACAACTCCCAAAGACAGTTAGGAGTTTTGTTCACTTTAGATAAGCTGAATGGCTTCTGCTTTACTGCCTGGTATTACCATGGGCCACAAGAGTCAGGCAAAGGCAAATTCCAGCTCAGCATTCCCGGATGGGAGCTTGCTTTTATATTACAGAGCTTTTTTTACAATATAACATAAGAAAATAAGATTGTAAGCCCTGTGTAGGGTTCAGGAAAAGTATGAAGCCCTATTTGTATAAGGCTTTGCTTTGACCAATACAAAACAAGTTGATGCTGTGTGGACTGTTTTTAGGCTTACACTGAGCCATTTGGGCCTACTGTGTTTTCTATATGGCACAAATAATTGTCAGGTCAATACAATTAGGAAGTTACAAGTAGCAAGTCTGCGACACCAGCGACTAACCTGCTATATGCGGTCTGGTGGGATACTGCTCCAGGAGTAGTTTAGGGTTTTCAAAGGCATCAACCTGTTGTAGGCAACTCTCCAACTCCTTTAGCTTCATCTCTAAAAGGAAAGTAAGAAAAAAGAAATATAGTAAATTACACATTAACACATCAGTCTCTACATACGGGAATATGTCAAAATGCAGCCAACCCTGTGTAGGGTTATGTGTCAACAAAACGGCTACAGTAAAAGTTAGGTGCTAACGAGGCAACAACAAAAAACAAACATCTTATTCAGTAAAGAGATCCGATTCTTAAATTGACCCTGTCCCCACTGAAAAGTGTTAAACAAAAGCTCCCTGTAAAAGTATAAGCTTTATACCTACTTTTTTGGGTGTGTCAGATAGTGTGTTCTCTGCTATGTTTCCTCCTGTTGACTCCTATGTCATTAAAGGAAAAAGTAGGGACATAGTGGCCAGTGGGAGGAACCTCACCTGGAGACAGCATATATTCCACCCACATCCCACTGGAAAGGTAATGATAAAACTTATTTTACAAGAGGCTTTTGCTTTAATATTTTTCCATGGCTACAGGGACCTTAAAAAAAGGTAACCTGCACTGAAAGAATTAGGGGCTGCCATTGCTAATAGCCTTCAAAGGATAACGGCTGCCTGGCCGGCACTGACCGAGAACAAGCATGCAGATTAAAATATCATAGTGAAGACACAACTGCACATCCAGGTCAGTGCCTCCGAAAATACAGAGTCAGACCTATAACTCTGCAATCAGCAATGCTTATACTGTCCTCTGACTCCACAGGGGGTGTGCCAGATGCCTGCAATGAAATCATTGCTCTTTCAGAAACCAACAGGGTTATTCACAAAAGGGTGAAGGGTTTGGAGAAGACAGGAGAAGTGAACAGTCTAGGACAACATAGCTGATTTGGAAAAATTATCCAATTCAGCTATGTTGTCCTAGATCAGGGATGGTCAAACTGCGGCCCTCTAGCTGTGGTGGAACTACGGATCCCATGAGGCTTTGCAAGATTCTCACAGCCACGACTCCCGGAGAGAGATGCGTCATGGGATTTGTTGTTTCACCATAGCTGGAAGGCCCCAGTTTGGCCATCCCTGTCCTAGATTGTTCACTCCTCCTGCCTTCTCCAAACTCTTCACCCTTCAGTTAATAAACCTGCAAGTGTCCCACTCTGCAGCATGCTGGCAATGAACAGGCATTTTCTGATGCCTTCATGGCAGCATACATATGGTTGGTGCACTGCCCACATCCAATCCTCAGGACCGATATTAACTCTATACATTTTAAAGACAGCCTCGGCCTACCATTCTCTTGTTTGTTTTTAGGACCAAACAAACAATGGCCTCTTGCAGTAGCTAGCTTGGCTAGAGCCTTTCAGGACAGGCGTGTCTACTCTGTGTGACTGATTTTTAGAGAAAGCGAACTGTAAGATTTTGCACACCTTACCTTTAATGTATCTGGAATGTATCAAGGAGATTTAAACTGAAGGTTCAGTTGGGCTTTAAAACACCTCAAAGCACAAAATCCTTCATCCAAATATATTACTCAATAGCAGCAAAGAATATAAATCTGCTTTGTGTGTGCCAATTTTTTTTTGTATTACAGCCATTTCTATAGCACCAACAATTTACTCAGCGCTTTACATACTGTACATTCACATCAGTCCCTGCCCTCAAAGAGCTTACAATCTAAGGTCCCCATCTCACATACAGGGCCAAATTTACACAGGAGTCAATTATCCTACCAGCACGTCTTTGGAGTGTGGGAGGAAACCGGAGTACCTGGAGAAAATCCACACAAGCACAGGAAGGACTTGCAAACTCCACGTAGATAGTTTTTTGGCTGAAATTTGAATTAAGGACCCCATTACTGCAAGGCAGAAGTGCTAACTAGATATTACCTTCTAAAAGCAGTGGGGGCAGCATCACTGTGTAGAGCTCTGGGAGGGGCCCAGCATCCCCACCCACTACAGCAGGGGTGGGCAACTCTGGCCCTCCAGCTGTGCTTTTAACTACAAATCCCAACATGCCTCTGGGAATCATGCCTGTAACTGTCAGTCTTGTAATGCCTAATGGGACTTGTAGTTTCACAACAGCTGGGAGGCCAGAGTTGCCCACCCCTGTACTACAGACTGCCTGCAGAAAACTATAGGAGAGAGTAGCAGTGACTGGTCTTCATTACAGGAAGTTCCTGCACAGAGTCACACTATATTAGACAACTTTTTCAATAATCGATTATAATCGATTATGTCGATTAGTTGTTGCAGCCCTATACAACACAGATCGGAAAGAAATACGCAAAGCACACCAAGATTCAAGTACAAATATGCATGACACCTGTATTTAGACAATATTTGCTCATCCCGGAGTTCAGCTTTAAACTATCATAAACTGTAACCACACACAGAGGGAATGGCTAGTGAAAACATACTACATGTAGATAATAAAACACCACATGTCCATTCACTCTTGTTCTCAAACATCCTTTAAATCAGTAAATGGTGTGTGATCGTCTTCATAAAACATCTACTGCCTGTAAAAGTAACATTTTTACTCTATTACCTCAATCCCACAACAGAGCAAGACTAACACACACAACTTGCCACTTCCTTCTCCAGCTGATCGGGCTGTGCAGCGTTAGAAGCCTCCACAGGAAGTAGATCACATCCACATGAGCCCTGTCCCTCAGCATAAAACGTCCTGCCACAACTACAACCGAACTTTTAGTTCCGACTATATGTGCTGAAAGACAGAGAGGGGAGATACACTGCCACCTGCTGGCTTGTGGTTGACATCACACATTGTTTATAATCATGTAGTGTGTATGAATACTCCCCTCGTACCCTTTGGGTGGAATTTATCCAATCAGCTTCTCTCTTCAGTTTGTTTAGTTAGTTAGAATTTGAACATGAAAGAGAGAAGCTGATTGGTTAAGGTGCACAGCTGCTCCAGTTTTGATAAATTCAATATTTTTAATTTGGGTGACGGGAGGAGCTAGTTTATGTCCTCCCGTTACCCTAAGGAGAACTATGGGGAAAAACACTTACCCCCATAGTTCTCCTTTAAGTATTATTAAACTAAAACTTTTTTATAGTGATGAATTCAGATCAAACAAGATACACATTGCCCAGCAAAGTCTTTCTTTACATTTTCCCCAAGCACTTACAGTCATCATGTATTCAAACAGCTCCAACTCTCTCAGCAACACTTCCCTGAACTTCCTGTTGAGTAGATTACAAAGGACAGGGAAGGGTCAGGACCTCTGTTGACATTCTGTGGCTCTCTTTCTCCGCCACTGACAAATTATTTCTCCTCACTTCCTGTCTATTTGATGGTTGTCAGGCAGGATAGGCAAGGAAATCTCCTCTTGGGGAGATTTCCCCTTACTTCCTGTCCAGGTGATGGGTGTCATACAGAACAGGAAGTGAGCTAAAAAAAAATTCTCAGGAGGCAATAGACATTGGTGAGATTCTTCTGTTCTTCCTTCCCTGCTTACTGGTTTTATCCGGACAGGTTGTCATGTATCCGTCTTGTATCAGCGCTGGAAATGCCGCAACTATTGTTCTGTGTCCCTGTATTGTACAACATACATGACAGAGCACAGAGGTACACTGACAGATCCCCACTGACATCACACGGATACACTGACAGATCCCCACTGAGAGCACATGGGTACACTGACAGCGCAGCACTGAGAGCACAAGGGTACACTGACAGATCTCCACTGACATCACACAGGTACACTGACAGATCCACACTGAGAGAACATGGGTACACTGAAATCACATGGGTATCCATGTGATGTCAGTGTGGTCTCATCAGTGTACCCATGTGATGTTAGTGTGGCGCTGTCAGTGTACCTGTGTGATGTCAGTGTACCCATGTGATGTTAGTGTGGCGCTGTCAGTGTACTCATGTGCAGACAGTGTACTCATGTGCTGCCAGTGTCCCCATGTACTGTCAGTGTGTAACTGCCAGTGTTCCCATGTGCTGTCAGTGTGGAACTGTCAATGTACCCATGTGCTGTCAGTGTGGAACTGCCAGTGTTCCCATGTGCTGTCAGTGTGGAACTGTCAATGTACCCATGTGCTGTCAGTGTGGAACTGCCAGTGTTCCCATGTGCTGTCAGTGTGGAACTGTCAATGTACCCATGTGCTGTCAGGGTGGAACTGCCAGTGTTCCCATGTGCTGTCAGTGTGGAACTGTCAATGTACCCATGTGCTGTCAGTGTGGAACTGCCAGTGTTCCCATGTGCTGTCAGTGTGGAACTGTCAATGTACCCATGTGCTGTCAGTTTGGTGCTGCCAGTGTACCCATGTGCTACCAGTGTGGTGCTGTCAGTGTGGAGCTGTCAGTGGAGGGCTGGGAAGTGACAGGAGGCGGCGCACTTCTCGCGAGAGCTCGCACAGCCCCGTGTATGGAAGATAACAAAAGTAAATCGGAGCAGTAGCGGCCGGCGAGAGACCTCCGAGGAGTCATCATGGCGGCAGAACCGCTGAGCCAGGATATGGAGGCCACGGCGGCCCGGCTGAAGGAAGAGCTGAGTCGGGGGGAGCGGAGCCGAGATCAGCTCAATGAGCTCCTGGACTGGGTGCTGTGTGTGGAGCGGCCGGCGGTGGAGGCCCTGGACTGGTGCCGCTCGTTGCTGGCCGGAGGGGACAACTTTGAGGACTTCTGTCAAGCGGTTCGTTCCTATGACAACGCCACCCTGTGCGGCCTGGTGTGGACCGCCAACTTCGTGGCCTACCGCTGCCGGACGTGCGGCATCTCCCCCTGTATGTCCCTGTGTGCCGAGTGCTTCAACCAGGGCGAGCATGCCGGACACGACTTCAACATGTTCCGGAGCCAGGCCGGGGGGGCGTGTGACTGCGGGGACAGCAGCGTCATGAGGGAGAGCGGGTGAGTGCCCCGACACCCTCCCCAATGTGTGTGT
>NW_017306433.1:309489-342258 GCF_000935625.1 Nanorana parkeri
GGTCACTCCCTGTGTGTGCTGTGTGAGGGGGTGACACCCTGTGTGTACTGTGTGAGGGGGTGACACCCTGTGTGTACTGTGTGAGAGGGTGACACCCTGTGTGTACTGTGTGAGGGGGTGACACCCTGTGTGTGTGTGTGCACTGTGTGAGCGGGTGGCACCCAGTGTGTACTGTGCGTGTGTGTGAGCGGGTGGCACACCCAGTGTGTACTGTGCGTGTGAGGTGGTGGCACCCAGTGTGTACTGTGCGTGTGAGGTGGTGGCACCCAGTGTGTACTGTGCGTGTGAGGTGGTGGCACCCAGTGTGTACTGTGCGTGTGAGGTGGTGGCACCCAGTGTGTACTGTGCGTGTGAGGTGGTGGCACCCAGTGTGTACTGTGCGTGTGAGGTGGTGGCACCCAGTGTGTACTGTGCGTGTGAGGTGGTGGCACCCAGTGTGTACTGTGCGTGTGAGGTGGTGGCACCCAGTGTGTACTGTGCGTGTGAGGTGGTGGCACCCAGTGTGTACTGTGCGTGTGAGGTGGTGGCACCCAGTGTGTACTGTGCGTGTGAGGTGGTGGCACCCAGTGTGTACTGTGCGTGTGAGGTGGTGGCACCCAGTGTGTACTGTGCGTGTGAGGTGGTGGCACCCAGTGTGTACTGTGCGTGTGAGGTGGTGGCACCCAGTGTGTACTGTGCGTGTGAGGTGGTGGCACCCAGTGTGTACTGTGCGTGTGAGGTGGTGGCACCCAGTGTGTACTGTGCGTGTGAGGTGGTGGCACCCAGTGTGTACTGTGCGTGTGAGGTGGTGGCACCCAGTGTGTACTGTGCGTGTGAGGTGGTGGCACCCAGTGTGTACTGTGCGTGTGAGGTGGTGGCACCCAGTGTGTACTGTGCGTGTGAGGTGGTGGCACCCAGTGTGTACTGTGCGTGTGAGGTGGTGGCACCCAGTGTGTACTGTGCGTGTGAGGTGGTGGCACCCAGTGTGTACTGTGCGTGTGAGGTGGTGGCACCCAGTGTGTACTGTGCGTGTGAGGTGGTGGCACCCAGTGTGTACTGTGCGTGTGAGGTGGTGGCACCCAGTGTGTACTGTGCGTGTGAGGTGGTGGCACCCAGTGTGTACTGTGCGTGTGAGGGTGTGGCACCCAGTGTGTACTGTGCGTGTGAGGGTGTGGCACCCTGTGTGTACTGTATGTTTGTGAAGGGGTGGCACCCTGTGTGTACTGTATGTTTGTGAAGGGGTGACACCCTGTGTGTACTGTGTGTTTTGTGAAGGGGTGACACCCTGTGTGTACTGTGTGTTTTGTGAAGGGGTGACACCCTGTGTGTACTGTGTAAGTGTGTACTGTGCGTGTGAGGTGGTGGCACCCAGTGTGTACTGTGCGTGTGAGGTGGTGGCACCCAGTGTGTACTGTGCGTGTGAGGTGGTGGCACCCAGTGTGTACTGTGCGTGTGAGGTGGTGGCACCCAGTGTGTACTGTGCGTGTGAGGTGGTGGCACCCAGTGTGTACTGTGCGTGTGAGGGTGTGGCACCCAGTGTGTACTGTGCGTGTGAGGGTGTGGCACCCTGTGTGTACTGTATGTTTGTGAAGGGGTGGCACCCTGTGTGTACTGTATGTTTGTGAAGGGGTGACACCCTGTGTGTGCTGTGTGTTTTGTGAAGGGGTGACACCCTGTGTGTACTGTGTGTTTTGTGAAGGGGTGACACCCTGTGTGTACTGTGTGTGTGGGAGCTGGTGACACACTGTGTGTGTGAGGGGGTGACACCCTGTGTGTACTGTGTGTGAGAAGGGGTGATACTCGGTGTGTACTGTGTGTGAGAAGGGGTGACACTCTGTGTGTGTGGGAGCGGGTTACACCCTGTGTGTACTGTGTGAGGGGGTGACACCCTGTGTGTGTGGGAGCGGGTGACACCCTGTGTGTACTGTGTGAGAAGGGGGTGACACCCTGTGTGTAATGTGTGTGTGGGAGCAGGTGACACCCTGTGTGTAATGTGTGTGTGGGAGCAGGTGACACCCTGTGTGTAATGTGTGCGGGAGTGGGTGACACCCTGTGTGTAATGTGTGTGTAAGCGGGTGAGACCCTGTGTGTGGGAAGCGGTGACACCCTATGTGTGTACTGTGTGTGTGACACCCGGTATTATCCTCAGAACTGGAATGCTACAGGTCACGTTGGACTCTAGGGAGTGTTGAACCTCATGTGTAGTTTTGGCTGAAATGTGGAGGTATTGAAGTGATGATAAAGTGACATTGTTATAAGTGATTTCAGGTGCTTCGTGTATTCCCGCCTCCTTTCCATACAGAATGAGATTGCTTCTGGGTGCTGGCCCTAATATCCGCTCTCAGGGTGTAGGGTCCCATGGAGCCCCCCTGGTGTGTGTGTACTCCCAGCTGGCACTATGAACAAGTCTCCTTACATCCATAGATAGAGACAGCCAGAGACAGATTTTGGGGGAATGGCTGCTGTGGGCCTGAATCATGCGTTGGTGAATAGTAGGGGAGGTTGTTGTTTTTTTGGCACACATAGAGCAAAAACTGTACTAACAGGAATTAAAAGTAAATCTCTTCAGCAGGGCAAACCTTTACTGCAGGTGTATCTTTGTGGTGCATGTGTGTCATTTATGGGCCCGGTCACACTAGCCTGTCCTCTAAAATGCTGTGTTTCAGCAGACAGGTTAGTGCGCTGTGGCACCTGCGGCAGCTCGCTTTGTACTGCACACTGCCGAAGATGTGACTGTTTACATATGTATAATGTGTACACTCCATTCAGGTCCCTGTGGTGTGGTGCGATGCGATAGAATGCAACATGTGTGCATTCTATCACAGCAACCTGCCCATCACACCCGCAGTGTGGTGTAAATGGGACTGTTGTTTTTCTATGTGTCCTAGTGATGATGAGCATTGATCTGGTGCAGTACAACACAGGTCACTGCTATATGTGTGATTGACCCACCTGCATTGAATGTTTAGTGAATGTCACATTCACTGCTTTCTAAATATTGCCTCATCTTGCAGAACTGACCAATTGGCTTCAAATAAGAGGGAATTCCATTCTGGAAGAAATGTTACCCCAGGCCCATAGCTGTCAGTACTTTATGACTTTGCAGTAAGTTGTTGCTGAATGCAGACGTGTGAACCAGGATCTGGGCTTGTCAGTGTCTGGAGTACATGTGGCCACACAAGTACAGGAATAGAAGGGGTGGGTGTGACAGCAGGGCACCGCACACTCTGGTTGTATACCAGTGTAATCTTATCTTGTGTTGCCTGTGTGTGGCTCAAATGCTCGTGACCGTCTAGTTAAGGAATTTTTTGTTGATAATGTCTGTTTAATGTCTGAGTTCCAAAATCTGAAAAGTGAGGAATAACGTGACCTTTGCTATGAAAATATTTAGCACATGGACTACAAAACATAACCTTCAATTTCAGATAAACAAAAGCTCAAAATGTTTGTGTACTTCCAGCAGATGTGAACCCTGACTAGGTGACATTTAGTTTGCTCAAGCACTGTGGATCATAAATAATTGTTATGGGTTTTTTTCTTTTTGAAAATATTATTCTCCATGTTTTTCCTTTTTTATATCTCGATGCTGTTGATGTCCTCCAAGCACTTCCTGTCTGCTTGTTCACACTGCAGTGGTAGCTATGTGTCATTTCTCTGGATCAGCTTCTTAATGGTGACAATGGTGGACCATGGCTGCACAATGAGTATTGGTATGGCCACAAATAGTCTCCACTAGAACCGCGTGTGACAATGCACCACAGCAGTTGGAAAACAGAGACTGGGAGTGTTGTCACCACATTACAGGAAGTGCTTTAACAAGGACCCTAATAGCACAGTCCCCAGGTATTATTTTAAAGCTGTACTTTAAACGCTAGCTATACTTAAATGATTCACCTTGCAGTGGACCCCCCTCTCTCTCACCTCAATGGTTAGTATGCAAGTGGAATTTTTAAGGATAGCTGGAGTTCAGCTTAAAACTGTAGGCATTATTAAAGGCTCCGACTATTGCACCTTTGTAATCATGAATACAGCCGTGCACTGTAAGTCCCTAAATTAGACTTGGTGTCTGCCTCGTGTAAAGCAGAACTGCAGATGAAGAACTAGAACTAGGAGACCATCAGTTCATATGCTGATAGCAAGAAAGGGTAAAGGGACAGAGAGGTGAGCTCATCACTGTGCTGCTTCTCTTTTCCACTGTGCAGTCACAGGCTGGGGTGGGTCCAGGACGACCTGGTCTCAGAAGAGTGTTGAACAGTGCTGACCATCAGACTGAGGAACGTGTCGGCAGAAAAACCAGTACTGAAAGTTAGCTCTGTCGGGGTGCAGTCACAGAATATAGGATTCACATGTGTGATACATCAGATGGCTGCCTGGGCTACAGTAACACCACCTGCTCACCTCTTTGCATATTGAGGTAGAGGCATGTGCTTGGGTTACCTTGGTGGGCCCTGGGATGCAAATGTATGCAGTTTTAGTTTATGCGTCAGTCCAGAGATCAATCTCACAGGTATATTTATAGGAATTTCATCCATGAATGGTTCTGAAGTGTTGAATCTCCAGCAACACCTCAAATACTTTCATCTGAGTGATTCGATTGCAGATTTGTGGGGGATCAGTTGTGGGGCTGTTAATCGTTTATGTAACACCTGTCATAAAAATGAATGTGACACAAAACAGAGCAATCCACTGTGTCATACCCCGTTCACAGTGGGGCGGTTTGGCCGCGCATGAACATTCTCACACATTGCTATGTGGACCGTTCATGCGGCCGAGCGGCTCATCACAATCCAAACTGCTCCCTGCACTATTTTTGCCACGCTGAACAGTGCTGTTTCCATACAGCTTTCAATTGAACCGCGCTGATGAGCGCATTGTTTTTAATTGCGTTTCAGCACTGAAATGCAATAAAAAAACTCCTCCCAAAACCTCCCTTTTGAAATCGGAACAGAAACCACGCTGATGCACAGACGACCTGGTGTGAATTGGCTCTAAGATTTGTGTAGTACCACTGAGTTACTAAACATTACTCTAACCTTACATTTAGGGCCCATTCACACATATAGCAGTGACCTGTATTTTACCGTACCAGATCAACGGAACTCGACGCTAGGACACATGGAAAACCATCTATTTCAATGTGTCCCGATCACACCACAATGTGGGTGTAATGGGTGGTGCGCTGTGAAAAAACATATTTAATTTTGTCTTAGCGCCACAGGTCACCATAGGCTGCAGTGCGGGGATCTGAATGGAGTTACGCATTGTACACTCCACATAAAGGGAAAAAAAGATGTAAATAGTGACAGTTCCAGCAGTGTTTGTTACAACGCACACTGACAGAGCTGCCATAACGCACTAGCCTAACTGATAAAACGCTGTGTTTTAGTGGATGGGCTTGTATGGAAGGGCCCTTCAAGAAAAATTGCCCGTTAAATGTGTTACAATAATCTGTAATATATTGCTTTTAGGGCCTGTCAGCTAAAACAAAGCACTGTTTACATTTTTTGTATAACTTTATTTGAAGTGTACAAACTGTACACTCAATGCAGGTCCTTGCACAGCAGTGCGGTGTCCTGTGTTGCAGTGCAGTGACAGTGCAGCATGTCAAAATAAAGTCATGAACATAAACTTAAAATTGTGTTTCCAGATTTCATCCAGAAATTCTTGATTCAAGTATTAGTTGATAGCCCTGTGTATTTCCCTTTCTTTGTTGGCATGCACTTTGTGCTTAAATGGAATAGCTGAATAATGTATTGCACTGTCCATGCATAAATAATAAAATGACTCAACAATACATAAGTGTTGATCTTTCGCAGTAAGTTTACCCACTTTAACACCTCTGCTTGTGATTTGCTGGGCACTCGGCATAAAGGAAAGCTGCCCTCTTATTGTACACCTGTTCTTGGAACAGTCTTTGCCAAACTTCACACGAGTCAAGGTCTGTGTAGTGTATATAACCCAGCAGCCTGTGCCAGCTGCCTGACCACACCTTCTCTACAGCAACAGTGGGAGGATAGGCTTCTATTAATATCCCAGTCCTCCAAATAGTCCGCAGAGATCAGCACGGTGATCTAACACTTGTTGATTCATGGGGCCATGTGCGGATCAGCCAGGGATGTTGGTTTCTGGTTCAGTTTATTCTGTCTTCAATTGCTTTGTGTATGGGCACTAAGCCATTAAACCCGCTCCCTTATCTTGTTAGCATTCAGTATCTGAAATACATGTGTTTGGTAAACACAATGCTGGTTAGCCACCAGAGATATCTGCACCAGATTAACACCAAGAGCAGCCCTTATCTCCACCTATGGAGACTGCTCAACAGATGTCATTTGTGTAAAGTATTTAAAAAGAAATCTGCGCCAGGTGAGCTCATTACGTTGCATGTATTTTAGCAAATTGTATGAATTACCCTTACATGCCCCTGCTTTTGTGAATCTTTGGATAGGCCAGTCCAATGCAGTTGCTGAAGACTCTGACAATAGGTGGTATGTAGAAGGTTGTGCTTTTGCTATTCTTCCCTAATCGTGGATTGCATCCCTGGCATTCTAAACTAACACTCCCTGTGCACTAAACATAGTGACTGTGCTGGGGATTCTTTATTACATTCAGTAGACGGTGAGAATTTAATCTCTGAGGGAGGCAGTGAGCCAGTTACATGAGTAGGGAGGGTGTGAAAATTCTGAGAAATCCTCTCTACCAGCTGTATGTAGTTGTTGTCGCTGTAATTGTAGATCTATGTCCTCATGCACATTTATGGTCATCACTTGTGATTGGATTGTCAGTGCACCGCAATGCTCATAAAAATATGGCCAGCATGATTTTTCAGAGTGTTTTGGATCTGCGCATTGTAGTGAGCTATAGTGTAGGTACATTGACTGGCAATGCGCCGTGACACACATACACAAGGACCTTTTACATTGAAATATTGTTAAAAGTAGGTGAACCTTTTTAGGCGCTGACCTACTTTGCTTTTTAACAATAAATCATAGGATGGCAGGAGAAATAACGCAAAAAAAATAAATATAAAAACAAAGTCTGCTAGGAGTAAGGGCTTGTTCACACCATGTCCGGACCAGTGCCAGACCAGAACAGTTTGTTCCAGGACCAAAAAAGCATCCCAATGTATCCCTTTGATATTTCTGGGCTCTGTTCACACCAGCGCAATCTGTTCCAGTCCAGACAAAAAAAAATACTGCTTGTCTCATTTTCTCTGGTTTGTAATGCACTGAAACGCATCAAACATGCATACAAAAGCACTGGAAGCCCATTTTAAGCTAAAAAATGCACTGCGTTACAGATCTGATCCAGACATGGTGTGAACATAGCCTAAAGCCATGCTTATGACATAGACATGAAAATTATTTCATGATGCCCATCCATCCAGAGTCTATGCCTTTTTATAGTAGATTCAGCCCACTCCTTTATTTCTATCCATACAGGTTGTCTGTTGTTTGTTAATTCAGACTGCAGGCATGTTTTGTATATTGTGTTCACGCAGCCAGTATCAGTCCTGTTATTCGCTTACCTAATGCTCCGTACTCTGATCATGTGTTGACGTGTTCAGCAAGCACTTGACAGGTTTTATTGCCTCTCAGCAAATATTTATGTTAGCATATGCAAACCCCAGCATGGTTATGAACAGGGCTTGAAAAAGCTACTCGTCCTCTCTGATGAGAGGACGGTGGAGCCCGACGAGCCGCTTCCCAGCTGGCTGTTGTAATTACACGTCCGGCCAGGAGCTTTAAGGTGCCCATACAATCGCGGGAAATCCTGCGATCGTACGAGAATCGTGCAGTGTGAATGAAGGTGTGCGACCGTTTCTACTGTACGGTCGCACATCTTTTGTCTAAGGAGCATGCTAGAAAACCAGCCGAAAATCTTACGATTTTCAGCTGGTTTGAATGATGCTCGGGAGACAAATGCCGAACTGCCCGTTCAGCATTGCGGTCATCGGAAGCCCGCCCCTCAGGGGGGCGGGCTTGCGATGATCGCTAGTACGATCTGCCTGCCCAAGATGGGCAGATCGTACGTTTTTTAAAATTACTTTACAACCATGTAAAGTAATTTGGTTGTAAAGTGTATGGCCACCTTTACAATCAAGTGATCGGGCGTCTCCAGAGACACTCGATCGCTTGTATTAGCAGCTGTCACTGCCGGTCCCGAGATCCGCTGTGCCCGATGCGGCCGGACCGGCACGGCTCTGTGACAGGAGATCAGTACACCATCTCCCTTTGATCTCCTCTCAGTCCCCGAATGCAGGAAGGGATGTACATTACATCACTTCCTGCATTCAGTGTCACTCTCTATCTACAGAAGCTGATGAAGCAGATCTCTGCTTCAACAGCTTCTCTGGGGGTCCCTAGGTGACATTAGGGGTCTTGGAGACCCCTGATGTCTCAATGAAGAGGACCTGTCATGTAAATTGGCTATCACATAGGGGGCTTCTTAGCCCCCCATGTAATAGCAATACATTTGTGTGTAGAAAAAAAAAAGTAATACAAAAATTAAAGAATCATAAAAAAGAGAAGCATAACATTTTTTTCTTTTTTTAAGTCCCCCGCATGGAGTGAGAGCAATCATTTTAGGGCCATTAATTACTGATAACACTAAACTATGGCCAATTTTCAGTGTGGTCGTTTTTTGCTGGCGCACGCAATTTTAAGGCTTGACATGTTTGGTATCTTTTTGCCCGACGTGACCCCGACTTTTATGTTTTACCAAAAATATGGGTAAGAATAAATGTCTTATAACATGATGTAGGGAAACTGTTTTTTGTTTAAATTTACGGTACTTTTTTCATGATATAGTAAAAAAAATAACCCCCCCCCCCCAGGGGTGATTATATACCTCTAAAAGAAAGCTCTATCTGTCCCCGAAATTGCTTTACATAAATTGCAAGGCTATAGTCCGGTCATGCTGACTGGTGACATTTTTGACTGATTGGTGAGACACCATCACATTTTTCAAGCCCTGGTTATGAACCATAGAACTATCCTATGCTTCTGAAACGTATCTGAACATTTTCCAATGATCTGTATGGCGATTTGTGACGTGTTAGGAAGTCCCTTTGACATCAGAATAGGTACATAGACTTCAATATGTGACACACATTTCTTGCAGCATCCAACACAAAGCACCGTGACACAAAGCAGCGTAAACACTCATCTTGAGATGCTTTCTGAACACCGGGTAATAACGCCCAAATGAACAGGTCTTAGGCCCGGTTCACACCTGCACGTCGAGGGAACGTGCGTCCCGTTCGTGCATGTTTGCGAACATTTGTGTGCCACATTTGCCGCGCGTCCCCATTGATAGATGCGTGGTAAAAAAGCTCATGTAGCATTTTTGGCGGGTTTTTTTTTGTGTTTTCACGAGCGAACGTGGAGCAGAAACATGCATCTTGCTGGCCGGGCTTGGGATGCCATTAAGTATGAATTGCACCGCAAGCATGTTTGTGTGCATTTCACGGAACGCACAGGTGTGAACCGGGACCTAGGGAGACTTCATATAGGGCTGCAGCAACTAATTGATTATAATCGATAATGAGAATAGTTGCCAACGATTCTCATCATCGATTAGTTGCCGCTGCTCTGCTCTTCCGTTCTACAACCCCTTTCCTCTTCTGCATCTAGAGGCTGGCGGCCATACCCAGCCTGCTATTGGATATTTTAAAATGCAATAGCCAATAGAAGGCTGGCTATTTAACCCATCCACTGCCTGCTGTCAATCAGCTATTGCAAAAACTATTGCAATTTGAGAAATCCAGTAGCAGGCTGGCTATTGCTCCCAGCAATAAAGTTAAAAAATAAAGTTAGTGTTATTAATTTTTTTCATTTATCTAATGCTAGCAAGCAGTAGATATATGCAGAAACTTTTTTTTTTTAAGTTTTAAAAGAGGTTAAAACTTACCTGTGTCTTCGCCGTGCGCTCCCGTCCGAAAATTTGAAAAATCTCGGGCGGCCGCAAAGGATCTTGGGGCAGGCGCATGCGCAGTTCAGATTTTCGTCCGGGAAACGAGCGACACAAGGTAAGTATATGGACAGCGTGCACCCGCACGCAGACTCCGTGGGACAGGAAGTGCCAGCAAGGACAGACGAGTCAGCGTTGGATCAGAGACTCGCTGGAGGGACAGCTGAAAACGACAGGAAAGAAGATCGGTTTAAGAGACATCATTTAAGGTAAGCGCTTACACTAGCATTGGGGGGAGGAGGAAAACTTTTATACTTTAATTTTTATGTCACTTTAAATAGACTAAAATTAAAAAGTCTAAAAAAATTTAAAATAAAAAAAGTAAAATAAACATTAAAAATGCAAACAAATGAAAAAATATATAAACTGAAAACAAAAATTAGAAATATAATTTTTTTTTGTGTGTGTGTTATTTTAAATAATAGTTTTGTTTTACAATTCACATTATTTTAAATCCATGAAACTAATTAAAATGTCTAATATAATACAACGCGTGGTACTGCAATGCCCTGCGTTCCAGTGCACTACAATTTAAAAAAAGATGCATACCGTTTAATTGTTATGCTACACTTTTCGAACTGCCCAAAAACTCCTAGGTGTGAACCAGGGTTAGTGTGGTCTCTCCAGCATTCCCTTCTTAATAGGTATAGAAAGATGTTTGATGTCCTGGCATGCACCTGGATCCGGCTCAGCTCCGGCATACAGATTAAGACGATACATAGAATGAATATTTATGAAAAATAAAGCCTTCTCACATGGAACAAATAACAATACATATAACATGTATGGCTAGGTTCACAGTTTGTTACATGGCTGATCTAAAGCAGGATGTAATAATAAAGACTTTAGTAAGTAGGTCAGTGACTTTTGTTTAAAAGAAAGAAGAAAAAAAAAGCTTTTGCATAACTAATAAAATAGTAGATTTCAGCAAATCCTGACAATGGTGATCTTTAAAACGATTCATTATGTTGACTATACTGTTCTTGCAATCAAGCATCTAGTAGTAGCTGTATGGATTTTGCACATTGATTGCCTAGCATATATCTGAATATTTGTCTGCGTGTGGTATAATTCAGCTCGTTTCCATAATTCACTTCTGCTAAGTGCTTGTGTTGTCATAGTAATGGCGAGGAGGACCAGGAAGAAGCCATGTTAGAGTACCTTTCAATCATCACTAATAGCACATTGAAAAGAAAACACAATTGCAGACAACACACTTGTGAACGTCACCGAGCCTTACACAATGGAGGGAAAACAGAGGAACACAGTTGGCTTGCATTACGGGTGACCAGCATCTCAGGCTTTTGTCTTTCTTACATTGTAGTGTTACTAGGCAGATATACTTTACGTCTTGACAATCGGTTTCTCTTTCAAACATTAAATTCTACATAATATCACAGACTTCTTCAAATAAAGACCAAACCTAAACTGCAGAACAGAATAAAAAATACAGTGAGGCCTTGTTCACACCAAATGCAGACCAGATCTGCATGAGTTTCTGCACATGCAGTGCAGTGCGTTTTTTATCACGTCTTTGCCGCATTCCGGGCTGTTTTTGATGCATTTGCGTGCGTTCCAGAGCAGAAAAAATAGGGCATGCTGCAGTTTTTTCACATGCTCTGGAACTGAACGCTCTGGTGTGAACTAGAACCAAATACCATTGGAATACATTGGATGCAGTTTTGATCCGTTCTGTAACTGCTCTGCATCTGCTATGTGCTTGGTGTGAACTAACCCTTATGTAGTTAGGAAAAAAGAAATCTATTTTTACTTCTTATTGTCAGTATCAGAATCTGGCTTGCTATTAGTATGTTGCCTCTCCCTTTTACTGTGCAGGGCTTTGCTGAGCCAGCCAGAACTCCATGGCTTTGCACGGTATGCTCACCCTAATACAGGGAGTGTGCTTAAAGAAGAGGAAGAACAGGGATGACTTTGTCAGTTGGCTGCTGCTCCCACATTGCCCATTCAAAGGTTGGGATGAGTCTTTGGCCAGGCTGTATGGCCTAACTGCATTGCAGTCCGCATAGAGGGTCAGGACTTGGCTGTGCTGTGTGGCAGGGGTATCTCGATTACATTCTGAACAGAATTACATATCTTTTGGGAGGTAAAGAGTTGATGTTCTAAAACCAACTGCATGATTCTGAGATAAACTTGTTAAAGAAACTGAACAGCTACAAGTTGTTGTAGTCTTGCTTAGCAGCTCTGTTTTAAAGGAAACCAGTACTGGGGCGGCCAGCAGATCATCATGACAACCTGGCAACAGGCATGTGAAAGGAATCCTGTCAGGCTGAAAATGATCCTAAAGGAAGTCCCCTACAATAGATGATCTTTTCAGCCATGTCTCTCTGCACCTCAACCTCCACTCTTCTTCCGGTTAGGTTGAATAGCTGCGTACTTTTCCACATGGTTCCTTCATCCCATCCCTATGTTACTAGAAAAGTGAAGTAGGGGGTTGAAGGATGAAACCATGGTGTGCGGTAGGGAGGCCACAGACTTCCTAGGCTAGAAGCATGATATCAATGTTAGAAGACATTGGCCCTCATAGATGTGAGTATAGGAGCGCTTCTATTGCAGGGACCTTCCGTTGGATTGTTTTCTTTTAACAATTAAAAAAAAAAAAAAAAGTAGAGGTCAGCAACGGCATCCTTCATCTTCTGTCGGTATAGATTTTCATTAACGCAGATTATTCTGAATCCAATTGTTGAAATAGGGATTTATCCCTTCCTGAGACCTCTATGCCTGGCCTGCATGTAGCAGATACAATCACCGCGTACAATCTTCATCACATAGCTGAACTCGCCAAATACCTTTCATCCATGAAGATATTTATTGCATGCAGCAGGTTACTAGCAGACAATAGAATGCAGCAGATGGTTAAAATGATGGTATTTGCAGGTCAAAAAAAAGTAATGCCTTCCTCCTCGTGTGCACAGGTGGCCACAAAATGGCAGAATTGAACACACAGGAAGAAGGAGTTGTCACATTATATAAGTGAAGGAAATACAGAAAAAAGGGGTGTAATTAGCGAAGTAACCACAAGAGGGCAGCATATGAGACATGAATTATGGCTATACTAATACAATATATTACATGGCATTTGCATATAGTAGTGGTAACAGCACACAGATGGCTCAAAGCATGTAGCCCCCAACTACGGTACCAGGGTTTGAGAGCATGTGGGTTTTTTTTTAATTGTTTCTGGAAATGGTAAACGGCTTACAAAAAAAACTAAAGGCCAATTGGACATCACCTGATGTTATGTTAGCTTGCAGTTTTGTCCTGACTGGAGTTGTCTTTTGCATCGTTTTGTTGACAGAGTAGATGAGGCAGCTGAATACATCATTGTGGGGTGATAATGAGCCATAGGAAATTGAGTGTCCTGTTTCTTTCTGGTGAACTGAGAGATGCACCTGCTGTACAGGTGCAGTAAAAGAACACCTACCAATACTTGTATGTACATTTTCCTTTATGTCTGTGCTCCATGAGGACACCATATGCTTATGTACCATGACATCGACCCATACCCGAGCTATTCGAGACAGATTTGGGGAGCAAGTGTTTGACGAATGTCCGTGTTCATCACTAGTGCCCACAAGTGCAGAAAAAAGTATATGTTTATAATGTTATGGCACCTGATAAACATCATTTTATGGAAAAAGGGACAGCCAAATACCCGTGCATGGTATTAGAATTACTGGGCCGGGAGTTGACTGCAATACCTTTCTCTATATCATATTCATGTTGAAGCCGGATATAACTAATACAAATTATTGCAGCTCTTTAATATAATCGTTAATCCATTATTAAATATATGTTTTAATGCAAGCAGTGTATCTGAATTTGACCTAATATCAGCCTGTTGCAATCCCTGTACAGCAAGGCTGTAGTGTGAGAGGAAGAAGCAGTACAATAAGTCAATCAATTTATGTGCTGAGAAGAAGCTTGCTGATGGGTGGAGAAATCAGAGTGACACAGATGAGCTCATAGCTGTGCTGCTTCTCCTTTCATTGTCCAGTCCCAGGCTGGGGGTGGGCCCTGGATGACCTGGTCTCAGAGGAAGTTGGTTGAATGAGGGCAGATAGTGGCAAAAAGTACTGCTGGGAAAATCTGCAGATTGAGGCTGAATATTGCAGCAAAAGCTGGTCCTGTTTTATTATTTGATAGGATATTATTTTTTGTTGTTCTTGACTAGAGTTCGGTTTAAGTACTGTTTGTTCTGTTAATCCTTTAATTGTAGTTTAAAAGATTTTACAATCATCAATCCTTTAATATAAGAATAATGGACTTCTAAAGCAAATCTTACTTCAAAGTGCCTGGGAGCTCCAAATCTAGGGGCGCAGTACGATGCAAATGCCAGCTGCTGATGCTAAATTCAGAACTTGAGTCTGCACCCTCCCAGGCCTCTTTATTGGTTCATTACTATTAGGGATACACCGTTACCGATACTAGTATTCTTGCCGGGTACTCTTACACGCTCAAATGCTCCGGTGCCTAACCCAATACTTCCGGTATCAGGAAGACGGGCAGCACGTAATTTCACGCTGCTCGGCTTCCTGATTGGCTAGGAAGCTGGCTCCATGCTCTCTCGTCACTTGGGGACGGCTTCCCTGCTCATTGGGAAGCCAGGTGGCGAGTCTTTACATGCTGCCCGGCTTCCCGTCTAATCAGGAAGCCAGGTGGCGAGTCATTACACGCCACCTGGCTTCCTGAATGAGACTTCCGGTATTCGGTATCGGCGAGTACCGAAAAAAGAAAAATATCGGTACTCTATACCGAAATACCGGTATCAGTGCATCCCTAATTACTATGAAGGGCAGTCTCAATTAGAGAGGCCCAACAGGCCAGAACTTTGACTTCAGGGCTAAAAGCTTGGCCATGTCATCTTTGCTGAACCCTCTATGATCCAGCCAAGGTCACGTGACCAAATGCTTTTGGTCGCCTGTCTGGGTTTGGTGTGAGTATTTAAATCTTGCTTTTTTCTGTTTATCAATGTGTCATTGCTAGCAATGATCAAAGCATTGGTTTGTTTATCACTCTTGCTTTGTTTTATGAATCCATGTGTTGTTACTGGCAATAGTCAATTGTGTGGCCAAGCCTAATCCGTAATTCACACCTATTTCTTGTTCTGCACCGTTTGGTGTATTTGGTGAGTAACGGAGCTTAGGGTAACGGGAGGACGCTAGTTTGTGTCCTCCCGTTACCCTAGGGAGAACTATGGGGAAAAACACTGACCCCATAGTTCTCCTTTTTAACAAGTGACATTGGTACTAAGCGGGGTCCCTAATGACCTCAATGTTTCTGCACCAATTAACTTTTTTTTTTTTTCTTCTTCTTTTTTAGGTTTTGCAAGCGGCACAGCGTTAAATCTAGCTCATGTGTTCCTACCGTGCCACAAGATTTACTGGTGATGACTGAGCTAGTGATCCCTCGCTTCATCTTCTATCTTATTCAGTACCTAAGAGATGGCTACAGTGAGCCAGGTAATTATGTTTGAGCATCATGTTTTGATTCTTGTGTCATTCGATTTCCAGACAGACATGCCAGCCCTAGTTATGTATGATGTTTATATTTTATTAAAATCAAATTCTGGTTGCTTTCTAGTTTTGGATATATTGTGTGGACGGGTTAGAACTGCAACGCAGCCTTCCAAGCTGCACAGTCACAGGTTGTGTATGATGTGCGAGGGCAGACATTTGACAATCCAGCATCTATCAGACTTCTTATTTTTGAGTCGTGCTCTGAAAAATGCTAAAAAAACTATTGAAGAAGATAGGTGATCAGTTTAAACTCCTGAGTACTACTTCTCCCTTCATGGGTATGCAGGTTGGCAGGTCATGGGATTACATTTTCAGTAAGAGTAATTGCAGCTTTTAGAATTCTAAACTGTAAACTGTAAAGAACTTAAAACATTGTTTTTTTTAACTTCTGTTTGTTATAGATTTATTTCATTAAAATGAAATACATTTTTGTGGGAGTGCCAGACATTTCTTGGGGGACATAGTCTATTCAACCAAGTGTGACGCCATCTTTTATTTATTTGCTTGTTTTTTCAGTTTTTAAACACAAGTTTCTGAGATTTAGCAGGGTATTGGTTGTTAAAAATCCTTTTTTTGTAAGGCACATGTAGGTAAATTACCAAATACAATTTTGAGTAAGAAACGTAACTCCTTTTTTTTTTTTTTTACAAGATTTATCTTTAGTTTATTATGCTCACCATTATATTTCGGAACATTTCCAAGTCTGTAGGTCTTCATTCACTCATGGATGCATTTGAGATCTGTTGCAGAAAGACCAGTTATTCTCACATTACATGGAAATCGTTCTTAAATGGTGCGCTAGTTGTAATAAAAGCTTTGCCTTCTACCAGCTCTGACATCTGTGTGTGTGTGACATGTTTCTGGTGGGAAGATATACAGATTGTAAGATTTTTTGCTTTGGCTTGTTAGAGACGATTTCTGATTATCAGTTAAAAAGGAACATTGTGAATATTGGAATGTTAACAGTAATATACGATAGGTATTGGATTCAGTCAAACCGGATCACATTATGGTTTTGTTGAAGAAAAACAAATCTCCAATCCTTGCATGTTTTCCCTCCATGCACGGCGCACTTCAGTTTAGCCTCCATGCACGGCGCACTTCGGTTTAGCCTCCATGCGCGGCGCACTTCGGTTTAGCCTCCATGCGCGGCGCACTTCGGTTTAGCCTCCATGCGCGGCGCACTTCGGTTTAGCCTCCATGCGCGGCGCACTTCGGTTTTTCCCTCCATGCGCGGCGCACTTCGGTTTTTCCCTCCATGCACGGCGCACTTCGGTTTTTCCCTCCATGCACGGCGCACTTCGGTTTTTCCCTCCATGCACGGCGCACTTCGGTTTTTCCCTCCATGTACGGCGCACTTCCTGTAAACATGTGAGAGGTTGTAGTTGGTTGGGGGTGTGCAGTGCTGGCATTTGTTGCTTTATACACTTTTATTCACTGATATACTGGATTTGCTGTAAATTTGAATAAAGTCTGCAGTATTGGAATTCTCTGGATAGTGCGGTCTGTTCGTATACTACCAGTCCTATTGGTTTGGGCCGGCCTGAATCGTGTCTATTTTCCTGGTCACAGTTTGTCATGTATACTTTACTTTTTTTTTAATATGTAGTTTATAAGCTTTTTGTTATTGTTTTCAGATTCATCATCTGAAAAGGACCTCCAGAAGACCCTTCAGGCTTTGGAACCTCAGATTTCCTTCCTGGAGGACTTAACCAAAATGGGTGGTGCGATGAGATCAGTTCTTACGCAGGTTCTCACCAACCAACAATATTACAAAGAACTTTGCTCTGGTAAGCTTGAGAAAATTTACTTCTGGATTAAAGGTAATAGCCAGGGAGCAGAGAGGACAACATAAAATATCACTGTTCTATGCTCCATTTATAAACCCTTTTTTTTTTTAACGTAAGTATGTTTAATTAGACTTCTAGCCTCCTGTAATCTCCTATACAGCAGCACCCAGTCAGGTGTGCTGACATGGGACGTGCTGATAGGAGGAGAGAGCAGCTGACCCCATCTGGCTGCTGCTGTTCTTTCACTGTCCATTGAGCAGTGTGGGGGTGAAAAGAGAACACAGCTGTATTCCTTAACTGTAAGTAGTGTCATCCATCTGATATCGCGGCCGATACCGATGCTTGTATCGGTATCGGTGCATCCCTAATATAAATATAAATATATATATATTCATTCTGAATCCCACTCCAACACCCTAAAACAAAAGACCTGTGTTGCGCATGTGTTGCGCCTTAATGAAACACTAGTTAACATGGGTTTGCACCTCAGTGCACCACAAAGGTGTGAAAGGGGGACGTTAATCTTAAATACATAGACCTGAAGGTTCAGTGTAAAGGCCTGGTGCTCCCAAGGCAAATGGGGATCTTTGTGAAAGTGTTGGCATGTGCCTTAGAAGCTTTTTAGGCCATGTGAGGTTTACGGCAGTCTAGGTTTGTGCGTTGGAAAAGCCGGGTGGGAACATCCACAGGCTGCTAATGATGACAAGGTGTGAACGGTGCTTTATAAATAGGAAAAATTAAGGCAGCAGTCTCCGATATTCCTGTGGGAGTCTAGATGACAGTATTATGATTATATGATACGGCACTTGGCGTCTAAGGTTTTATTGTGTGAGAGTTAACTCTTAATAGACGGTCTGTGGATTGATGTTTTGGGTTTTTGTTTTTCAGTCTCATTCCACATTTCAAAAACGAAGTGTTATATTTTAACTCCATAATATATACAGACAAAAATCATAAATGTCTTCCATATGTTTGCACATTTTATTTGGCTTCACCTTCCTTTATTATAAGAAGTCTTCAGTGGCTTTAAAATGTCTTAAATAATCATGTATATGCTGTTTGTGTGCTCTATATCAGTTCACTTTGTATGCAATGGGCTCATATGCAGGTTTTTTTTGGGGGGGTGGAAAGTGTGACTATGACACCCATGACTTCTCCATGAACAAAGATTTTCCAGTTCTGGGGACAACAATCTAAGGCCAGCAGACTGGGAGGGATTGTCACTGGGGGTCAGTTAACTCTGCAGTTAGCGCTTTACACACCCTAATGCTAGTGACTCTACTTGTTTTCACAGACAACTCTGATGATAGAGCGGAACATTACTCACCAATATAATGTTTTCCAAAACAGTTACTTTTAAGGCATGACACCTGTCAAGGTTGCCAGTGTGCTAATTTCAGCTCTCAACCGAACTTTTTAAGCTTTTGAATGGCTGGTGTCATAGCTGATCACATGTGCAGCTGCAATCCAAATAGAAGGAAGCACTGTTGTAGCTCCGTACGACGTACGTCCTTGGCAGCGAAAGGGTTAAAGTAGCCACCGCTCCAAGCTCACTCCCGTAATGGAATACAATCTCGATACGAATTTGTAAACTAAACGTGAGATTGTAGTCCATCACAGGAGTGAGCTTGGAGCGGTGGCTACTTTACAACACACAGGGACCATGGGGAACAAAAGTAGCCCCCCTCCAGAAGGAAGGACAGTGTCGGCACCAATTCAGAGATGATTGGAGGATCTACAGCCGAGTGATACACAAATAAGATACATTTGTATTAATAGTTAAGCTGATTGAATGCATTTTTAAGATGTAACTTCTGATTTTAGTGTCACTTTCAGCATAGATAGCTTAGATGGAAGATTGGGAGCCCGAGTTGCCAATGTAGCCATCTTTTGAGGACCCTGACATGGACGGATACAGAAATGATATGATGAGTCTGAGAATTGTACTGACCCGTGTGGAAGTGTTTCATGGTGGTTTTGCAGACTGTATTTATTAATATTTCCAGATGTGGTTGTACAGTCCGAACACCAACATATTTCTGTACAGAATGAAATCCCGGTTTGATACTAAACTTGACAGACGTCGGATGTATAGCATTCTTAGGACATTTACAGCTGAACTCCAGCTATAAAGTTTTATGTACACTTACATTGGTCCATGCAAATATACATAAAATGTTAAGTGGGGATTCTGTAAAACACTTTAATAGCCAGAGCTACTGCAGTGCTATACAGAACATCCGAGTCTTCCAAGACTTATTTTGCCAATGTGCTTGGAGACTTTCCCACTGCTGTGAAAACACAAAGTCGCTTTCTCTGCACAGTGGCCATTCAGTGAATACCAAGCATTGTTGTCAATGGATACGAGGCGTTCTCAGAGTAGACGGAGAGTGATGGCACGCTGCCCCTCGTCCAGTCGGAGAAGGCTAAGTATTCATGGATAAAAATATTAGGGGTTCCCTATGTGGTCCTTGTGCTGAGCAAGTGACCCCCTGTGTTATCACTGTAGAGGGGCTCAGCACAGCACCATACCGGACCCGGAAGAGACCATGAACGAGGGGAGTGGTTAGGAGTACACTACACTATTTAAAGTTTAGAAGCATTTTAACATCAATGCCGTTTTCTGGAAAGCTTTAATCATTCATTAAATGAAGGGATTGAGCAGAGGTTGTACTCCAAGTCTCAGAATGTGTGCTTTTGTTTTTTTGCTTTTGAGTATAATCATAAGGGAGTATCTGTGTAAATTGAGTGTTTAAAGGCTTTGGATATGTCTCCTTTCATGAGGAATCATGTCGTCTCCTCTGCCTTCTTCCTGTGCTCTCCTTTCCTTTACAATGAGGAAGATTGTGGGTAATTATCTCAAATACATTTCTTGATTAAAGCGCTTGTCAACCTGAAGATTTGAATGTGTAAACAGTAACTATTAGTAGGGTACTTGTATAAGCCTCGTGCTTTTTAATATGCATAGAGTCTAAACTGCTTAGACACATCACTGCTCTGGCTGAGATATTTGAGCAGTAGGAAGTAGTCATGTTTATAGAAGTCACCGGGTCAGCAAGCGACAACCGTCTATTTCACAAATATTCGTTCAGTACAAACTAGTATTCTAAATTCATATAAAAAAAAAAATTAATGGACTACTTCTGCACTACAGCCCAATTCAGAATGTTATTGGCTTCATCTCATTTACGGCGCCAGTTAAGTCACTGACTCTGGATCCAGCAAGAGAGCCCCAGACCATGACTGTTTCCTCCACCATGTTTGACAGTTGATGTCACACACTGAGGAAGCATTCTTGGCCTACTCAATGGCATACAAGGACCTTGGATGATTAATGATTAGAGTCTTTAGTAGACCTCTAGTGATGGTTCTTGGCCCAGGGAAATCTCTCTTTCTTCCTTTGCCATTTTAGCAATGTCTTTCTTACTGCCACTGAACCTGTCAGACCTGCACCTTAAGGCCCACGCATTTAAAGTTGAATGTGAGACTTGCTTACTTCAACCACTGTACAATTGTGCTTAAAGGAGAAGTACTAAGAGAGTAAATGTATACTCTGCCAATGCTTGGAGCCAGCATGGGACACTGCAGCGGTCATCTGCTGGATCTGATCATATGACTGCTGATCACTCAGCTCATGGTCTGCCCCCTGCAGAGAACAGGGACTGTCAATCACCATCTCCCGCCGCAGGAATTCCTTCTCCGCTCTTTAGTTCTCCAGCACTCCATGGAGGGACAGACAGGGGAGGGGGCGGGCACAGCTGTCTCTGGCTCTAGAAAGGCAGCTGTCAATCAGGCAGTGGGGTGGATCCTGACAATATTGTGGGGATCCTTCCTGGCTGCAGCGCAGCTCTGTTGGCATAGAACAGGCAGTAGACAGCTATATGCTGACTTAGGGTCACGGGAGGACGTTAATAAATGTATTTCTGTGACCCAAAAGAGAACTAATACAAAAAAAAAAGTTTTTCTTTACTACTTCTTTTTTTTAAAGTTGTCCTGCAAGGTGTCCATTGTCCACACAGACTGTTGACTCAGATTTTGTTGGGGCTCGGAGTCTGCCCAGATGTTCTTTTTACCTTTTCATCATCACGAATCGTATAACTCTGGCTATGTTGTGTGATGGTAAAGACAGATCGCTGCTGTAGTACAATTTCAAGTGCCAAAAAACTGGCTCGGTTCTGTGTGTAGGAGTCGAGCTGAATGCACTAATCATTCTCTGCACCATATGGCTGTGTTTTCATCATCTCTAGTAAATGTACAACACGCTTCTAAGTTTTTTTGTGTGTTTTTTCTTAAGTGATGAGATGATGGGGGTTTGAGTAAACTTGAGGATGTATTTATTCTCGGATCTCATTCTAATGAACACATACAGCTTGAAGCGGGTAGTAGCAGGTTAACTGCAGGTCAGATCCACCTTCCAGTCACCAATTATACTCAACTCATCTGAATTGTTTCTGCACTGTCTTGTATTATCTTTCCTCTCAGCTGAGTAAGAACTTCTCAGAAATGGTTATTGCTACACTCCATATGTCTCCTTCAGCTGCCTGTACAAACAGACCTGACCGGTTGGCATATAACCCACACTGACAAAGCTTCAATCTGTGAGAGCAGAGATGAGATAGAGTGAGCTGAGAAATTTCTTGCCACTGACCAATTCATTTTTATAAGATTTCTGCTCTTACATTTCCTCCACCTATGTAGACGTGTGCCATGCAGGGTACACCATTGATGTGACTATGATAGCACAGCCTAAGCATTTCATGTGGTGTTCAGACTGGTGTGACCCAATGCCGGACAAATGCAAAAATGTTTCCGTACACCTTTCATTACCCATCATTTAGATTGGGTTGTGTTTTTGCCAGATATTAAAACTATTTACTGTCCCCTTTTGGTGTCCATATAAAGAAACATATGAGGGGTTGGGGTGTGGAATAAAAATTCAAGATTTGGAACAGGAGCTGGAGGCCGGGGGTATTATTAATAAAAATATATAATGTGGATGTGGAATATGTTTAACAGACCTGGGGAGAAGGTTTATTAAAGGAGAACTATGGGGTTAGGGCTTTTCCCCATAGTTCTCCTTAGGGTAACAAGAGGACACAAACTACCGTCCTCCCGTCACCCTAAGCTCAGTATACCGCGAGCTACAGCTCGCGGTATACTGAGACGCCGGAGCGGATCCTGACATCCATGTCGAGATCCGCCCATCTGCGTGAGTGACAGCTGGCTCTGCCTATCTAGAGGCAGAGCCAGCTGTATCCGCCCCCTTCCCCGTCCGTTCTGCCAGTCAGCGCTGGCGGGTCGGAGCAGGGAGGGGGGAATCCATCCCCTCCCCTGTCACGGCAGAGAGCCGTGACAGGGTCGAGAAGTGAGCTAACACCGGCATGTGTTCGCTCACCTCCCGATCTACTGAGCCGACCTGTGACAGTCTCATTGTCACAGGTCGGCTAGAACTATGAGGTGAGTGAAAAGCACTCACCTCATAGTGCTCCTTTTTAAGGAGATAATTTAACTAACCCTAAGGCTGCTTGCCTTATACGCTGTACCAAAAAAAGTGTTTTTGTTTTTGTTAAATGTTATTCATATGTTTTCCTTTATGAATGGAAGTCATAATAAAATAAAACCAACCCTGCCCCGGCCATCTCTGGTTTAGACACTTTGAGTCATTGACCTGGAACAAGCATGTAGACAGAGAAAGAGTGAAGTTTGACCTCCTGGTCAGATTGTAAGAAAGCCACCAACACGACAGCCAGGCAACTGTCATTTTTAGAAGGAGAGTTCAGCACTGGCAACCTGAATATTCCCCCCCATTACAGTATTTGATTTCCCCAGGGGTCAGCTAGTCACTGTTATCCCTTCATATGGATGCATTTATTACTAGTTTAGCACTCCCCCCTTCCCGGTCAGCGCTATCCCAATACAGGATAACGCTACCGGTGGCTCTGAAGGGGTGATCTACAGTAAGCTGAACTCGCAGGTCTCCCTGTCTTTCCTCTGTAAGAAACCTCTATTATGGATCACCAGCACACCTTTAGTACTAGGGTCAGTTGCTATGGGCTACGACAGCTCTAATTCTTCTTGTCTAGGGGTATTGTTGCTTACTTTGCCCATCAGCAATTACCACCCTTCTTTTGAACGATTGAAGTGAGGTCCAGGCTGTAGTTATGATGCTTGAAACATTTATTGAAGAACTTCAGGGAGAGGGCGAGAGGAGGGTTAGGATCATCTTGGTAGGTGTAGACTCCATGGCTTCTCGGAGAGTGTGGCTACAGCTCCCATGCGCAGCAGGTCAACACCTGACACTGCATTACTTGAGGTAAGAGTCACCGATCCTTGCCTTTAGCAACAGCAACCACTGGACCTGCTGCTACCAGTCTCCAGGGTGATTTCCAAGATTAGTCCCCAGGCTTTGAGGCCTGGTCAGCTCAGGCAGTCCAGCACAGCTTCCCCCTGCAGGCAGTGCCTGAGGGAGGAAGAGAGCTCACATGGCTCACCCCGAGTATTTATCTCCTCCCCCAGCCTGCACCACTGGCTCTTTCAACAGGGATTGGCTGGGAAGGGATATCTACTCCTGGTAATCCCATTGGCTGCTCTGTTCTATCACCAAGGCACACCTTGTAGTACCTCTGGCAGCAGACAGATGGCAAGCAATGATAGATTGTGGGGGAGAACCACATGGACCAAACTACAGATTAGTATCAGACCACATACAATCTGATAAACACTAGATTTAATAACACCCTTTCCACCAGGGCGCTACACCCATATCTGCCAATTCTTTCTGAAGGTCTTTCAAGTATCTATATTTTTATATCATTGTAATCTTTAAAATTAGGTTTATCAAAATCTGGAGCAGTTGCCCATGCCAACTAATCAGCTTCTCTCTTCAGTTTGTTCAGTTAAGATTTGAAAATGAGAGACAGAAGCTGATTGGTTGCCACGCACAGCTGCTCCAGATTTTGTCTGCTTCGGTTTTGATAAATTCCCTTCAGAGTATCTTAAGAACAATTTTAAAAATAAATAAATTGCAGGTCCGTTTCAAAAGATTACAAATCAGCCTGAGATGAGCGTGGGAAGGTGGCCTCTGTGTCAGGCTGAGCTTACAATAAATAGTGTCCACACTTCCTCCCCATCCTCACCTTGAAATCTGGAAATGAGCAGCATGTTGTGTTTGGTAGGATCCAATTTGTAACTGATAAGGACATAATCGCAGTGTAGACCACTTGTTACAAACTCCAACTCACTGATGTTTACAGTATTTGCTAAAATTGGGAAACCGTTTCACAGGCTTTTTATCAAATGTTTATCCTTTAAAATTAATCATTTGTCTTCAAAATAGCACTCGGAGACTCGCAGGTAAACCGCATATTCAAGTGACTTGTTTATGTCTGCAGATTAATGGTGAAGTGTAAAGTTCTTTCTGGGTGCATTTCTGTTCATTAGTGATCTCCAAAGTGATGTCCTAGTAGAAGACTTAGATGCTGAGCCCCCAGTAATGCTTGAACAAAGAGAAATGAGAAGAAATGGCTCTCAGAAATGAGATGAAGGCATTATCAGGGGGAGTACTGTGATCTCTACCAGAGGTAATAACTACCTGGAAGGGTAACACTTAGAGCCCATTCACACCAGGGTGGTTGCGGATCAGCGTGGTTAACGCGTTGATCTCAAGGGGAAGTTTTGGGAGTTTTTCATTACGTTTCAGCGCTGAAAGCGGCCAAAACCGCACTAATCAGCACATTTCCATAGAAAGCTGTATGGAAACTGCACTGATCAGCACGGCAAAAATAGTGCAGAGGGCGGTTCGGAACATGCGGACCCATGAACGGTCCCCATAGCAATGTATGGGATCGTTCATGTCAGCGGATCCGTGCGGCCGAATCCATGCAGCCGAACTGCCTAGGTGTGAACGGGGTCTTACACATTAATTGGCATCCGTGCACTTTAAATAAAGAAATGCATCCGATGCTGCATAAAAAAAACTTTTGATTTTTCTTTTTCAATATTTGTGTTATTATTATTATTATTATTAGAACAAAGAAATTATACAATTAAAACCAGGAAAATTAGGCATACAAATACATAAGGAAACCATATAACATATCAGGCGGTAGAGAACCCCACAGGCTGGGATCCCAGTCAGTCAGAAAAGGGTTGTAACTCAGAGATGCACATGACTGAAAATATAATGGACTCGGCTCACTGCCGAATTTCCCGACAATAAGAGCAATAAGTTCATTAGTAAATAGTGATTTCTGCATTGTTTTAGCCTATTGTGATCTTTACTCTCCTGTCACAGATTTCTCTGTAACTGTAAAACAGATTTTCCTGCTAATAGAAATCCCATGCATTTTTTTTGCTAGGTTCTGCAGAAAGTTCATATGCAAAGAGTCATGAAAAGTACCTTATTGCACTTAAAGGCTCTGGCCTGGGCTTCCCTGAAGAAAAAGAATCCAGCGTGGCTCCGGATCAATCACCGAGTACAAGTACTTTGCCAGGTCTGTGACATAGCCATATGCTTTGGTATCATTTCACTGTATTGTCTGGTCTTAAAGTAACGCTAAACTCATGAGTTAAATCTTAAAAATCAATTCAAGTACCCTAAGGCTAGGTTCACACCAGATGCAGTGCGTACCGGCCCGATTCTGGCCGGAACACACTGCATCGCATTGCGGCCGGCTCAATTTTGTGGGGCAGGAGGTGGCGTGGCAGGCCATTGAAGTGAATGGCACCGTAGCCACGCCCTCTGACCGCAATGCGATCGCCCCGTATGGGATCGCAGGGCACATTGTGCCTGCGGTCCGGTCTGGTGCGGTGCAATCAAAATAGTGCTTGCAGCATTTTGATCGCACCAGACCGCAGCCACCGCTCCAAGCTCACTCCCGTGATGGACTACAATCTCACATTTAGGTTACTAATTTGTATTGAGATTGTAGTTCATCACAGGAGTGAGCTTGGAGCAGTGGCTAGTTTACAACACACACAGGGACCATGGGGAACAAATGTAGCCCCCTCCAGAAGGAAGGACAGTATCAGCACCAATTCAGAGATGATTTGAGGATCTACAGCCGAGTGATACACAAATAAGATAAATTTTTTGTTAATAGTTAAAGGAGAATTATGGGGTGAGTGATTTCCACTCCCCCCCATAATTCAAGCCGACCTGTAACCCTGAAGCTGTCACACATCGGCTCTATTGATCGGGAAGTCAGTGAACACACACGGCCACACACACGGCCAATCGCTGATTTCCTTATCCTCTCCCTGAAGAGAGCGGTGACTGTCAGTTAATAACCAGGGCAATAGCCCGCTATATACTGAGTTTTGAATCACCGGAGGGCATTAGTACAGTATATGTCCTCCTGTGACCCTGAAGAGAACTATGTGCAAAAAAGGTTGCCTCATAGCTCTCTTTTAAGGTACTTTGAATGCATTTTTAAGATTTAACTCCTTTTAGTGTCACTTTAAACAATAATATGCAGACATAAGGTTGAACTTCTTTTACCATAATGGGCTGTTCTTCATTGTCAGCTGTATATATGTTATTTTAAAATCCTAATTAAAGCTGAGGGTTAGATCTGAGATCAGTTGGGAAGATTCCCCTCACATTCTTTGACTAGAGAGAATCTACCCTTTCGGGACACAGACACCAAAACACTTAAAGGTTCTAACCCTTCATTCTCTACTAAAAGTTGTCATTTCTATCTCGGTCTCATTTAGAAAGATTCTGCTCGCTTCCTGTCAACCGATTTATCGGATCTACTGATGATTGGGGACGATATTAAAACCTTTTTAAAGAATCGGTATTACATTGACCAATATTTCCGATGCTGACAGTGAAGGGAAGCCTCTACACCCCCCCCCTCCTCCCCCCAATTCATATCTCACCCTTAGCCCTATTTATCTCTCTCGGGTCCGCTCCTCTGCTGGTTGACAGCAGGCAGTGGGCGGGCGCAATAGCCAGCCTGCTGTTGGCTATTGCAATGTGAAATTGCACCACCCACTGCCTGCTGTTTACATTCAGTTGCCGACTGCGGAATCTTGCTGCTGGCAGATGAACACACAGCCCCTTCACTGGGCTATGTGTTCATCTGCCGGCGCAAAATTCCGCAGCTGGATGTAGACACAATATCGGTTATCGGCCTGACATGTGGCCCATAATCAGTATCCGTATCAGTTCTGAAAAAAACATATTGGGCGACCCCCATTAGTGTCAACACAGGAGGAAAGGTGTTCATGTCTGCAGAGCTCCCCAGGAATCACTGGGAGCTCTAATCACAATACAGTTCCCAAGTCCTGCTAACCAGGTTTTAAAACTAGTCACACAAATTACAATTTCTTCTATGAATCAGTTTTTCATATGGGAAGTTGTTGCAGTGATCATTAGTTTAGTTCAGTGCTTGGATGGAACAGATCTTGTTTGGAAGCTTCACACAAAATGTAATGTTCATTTTTTTTTCCTTGCAGAGACTGCAGGTGCAAAAGCAGCTTCAGCGGCGTCTGATTCTTCCGAAGAGGTTAGTAAATCGCCCTTTTCACTTTTCTGTAAAAAAATAAATCAAGGCAACTGAATTGAGAAAGGTAGTCGGATGACCAGCAAAATTTTTTTAAAGGAGAATTATGAGGTGAGTGCTTTTCACTCACCTCATAGTTCTAGCCGACCTGTGACAATGAAACTGCAAATAATTTTTTTATGCCCCAACAGCCAGGAGCACATCGCTGGCGTATAGTGCAAATAAAGCCTAATATTATAGAGCCATTTATTGCAAACTACGTACAGTTTCAGGCTTTTTGTCTCATCAGTTTAATGTGTGGATAGTATGGCTTCTTCTCAGTTGGGTTTGGGACCTAATGAGATGGTATAACCGCACAGGATATGGTGAGAAGGGCCAAGCCTTCTTAAGGTGGCCATACACTGTGCGAAATTCCCACAGTGGGTGCCACTGTTGTCACCCTTTCAGCTGGCATCCCTCGATCAGCTGACCAAAGGAGTCTGTCGGAAAATCTTCGCACAAACAAGACTCTGGGTATTCTGACATTGAGAGGAGTCATGCAAATCATCTCTTTATGCCCCAACAGCCAGATGCACAGCCAGACTTTTTTTTTATTGTGCTACACATTGACTTTCTTGGGGGGCTCTTTTTGATTCCTTTTGGATTTTAGTCACCATAACCTGTAGGTCTTACTGTCTCAGTGAACCTGTAAAGATAGAGATGTTGCTAAATTGCATTTTAAATGTGTCTAGTGGGTCTTTACCCTTTAAAAACACCCTAATCACCAACTTAAAAAAATTGTAGAGGCTCAAAAAAATCAAGTATTTAAAATTTGTGCAGCATTTTCCCTTTCCATAAACACTTTGACTTGCAATGTGCCTCTTAACCTACTAGGGAATTGACACTCCAGGATGTGGTGATTATCTAGCTAGACCTCTCCCTTCTTGCATGTCATAGCCCTCTATTCTTCTGCGAGTCTATCATTTAGTGTCTGGAAAGGCTCAACATCCATTCTATGTGGTTGTTTCAATTCAGTTACTCGCTTGATAGTGAAGCCAAGATCAGTACTATCCCAGAGTCTACATTTGTTTTTAAGCAATCTAATGGCAGCTTTAATATCTCCAACTTTCTTTTACATTTAGAGTATAGGCATGCTTTGCAGTGCACATCATCCGATGTATACTAGCACCAGATTGTTAGTACAGGCACCCAGAAGTGCAGACCCGTGTACAGAATTAGCTTTCCTTTAAGTTGACATTTTTGTTGTTGCAGGAGGACCAGGATGACAGGCCATCCGTGGGCAAACGAAAACGAGTGAAGTTAAGCAGTAGCACCAAAGGTATGTATTACTTCACATGACCCTGCTGACTTCTTAACATTACATCAGTAAAAACAAACAAGTGAATGTCAAGTGTCTTGGGTTACGTTGCTCAGAGCAGTCCATACTGCTGTATGGAAGGCTTTAAGTTTGTGCTTCCTAGCAAGTCCCTGTACCTTGACAAGTGTCCAAATGTCAATTATTTATTACAGGTATTTATATAGTGCTGTCAGTTTATGCAGAGCTTTATATTCATTCACACGAGTCTCTGCCCTCAAGTGGCTTACAGCTGTAAGGGTCCTATTTTACTCACGCTCTCGCCCTCTCTCTCTCGCCCTCTCTCTCTCGCCCTCTCTCTCTCTCGACTTAGGGACCTTAGATTGAAAACTCCTTATCTCGCATGCATACACATGTGAGATTCACAGGGCCAATGTAGACAGGAGTTGGTTAACCTTCCAGCATGTGTTTGGAGTGTGGGAGGAAACCTGAGTACCCGGAGGAAAGACACACAAGCACAGAGAGAACATGCAAAATCCATGCAGATAGTGTTTGTGTCAGAGATGACATATTCAGCCACTTTGATCACATTCAGCCACTTTGATCACATCTGTGTGATGACGGGTACTGTAGAGTCAGTGACAGCAGAGAGCTGAAATAAAGAGTAGATGTTACCTCTCAGGTTTTTCAAAGAACAAGTGCTATAAAATTTTACTTGGCTTTCCCCTTTTACGCAGGGGCTCAGGGGAGTTGTGTTTATCATAAGTAACCCTGACTTACTGTGCTGGCAATCTCATTATCAGTTGTGAATTAGATGTGTAGAACTGTCTGTCCTAACAAAGGATTAAAGATCTCAAGGCTTGGATGGTACATTGAATGTTAATTAACTTTTTTAAAAGATGTCCCTTCACCTGTCCCCTAATTTCACCTTCCAAGCTATTCTAAACCATTTCAAGCTTCCCATAGGGTCCTATATATAAAGCTGCTCCAAAGAAACAACTCGAAATGTAAGAGATATAGCTATAAAAAAAATAATTCCCATGCTGTGTGAATGGGAACACATGACAAACATATAGTGAAGGTTTCTCAAATTTGACAGCAAAGGTAGAAATTTGCTTTAAAATGAAAAATGTGCCCATACAGGGCCAAATACAAGGTTCACTTGGCTCCCCTTTCCCCAGTAGCATATACTTGTTTCCTCACTCCTGTGTCACTCTGCATGGCCCCTGGAACCAGGTAAAGAAAGCTCTGTGTAAGCCTCAAATCGACTTGTCGAAGCTTACACAGGGATTTGGCCTTCTTTCTCCATTCATATGACTGTGCTGGGCCAATCCGGAGGCCTATAGTGTGAGCGAGTGAGTCAAAACATCCAAATATTTTATTTTGCTCTTAGCAGCCAATAGCGGCAGCAAGGGAAGACGCGTACTTGCTGCTGGGGATGGAGGCTAAGCAAACCTTTTACTTTCCTCTCTATGGGCAATGGAAAGCTTCACTTTCAGAAAATTCTATGGGTGATGTCCTGTTGCAGCAATCGATGCTTCTAACATGAGCCTTCCTGCTCTTGCGAATAGCAAAATATGTTGCGGCTTCAATCCTAAATTTCCAATGTGTCTGCTAATTCCTTTTTATCAGTGCATCCAAACCCCCAGCTTTCGGTTTGAATCCTCATTCACACCTGAGCGGCAGCATGTTTGCGCATTGAAACATGCGTTTTGTGTAGCACGTGCTTGCGCGTAAACTGCGCACACATACAGTCGCACGTTTTTGTGAGCAGATCATGACACATTGATGTGAATGGACAGATGCACATTTCTCAGCGTCTATGGGGCCAAGAAGCGCAGAATCTGCCAAAGAGAAGCTCGTGTATTTTCTTCAAGCGACGGGTGTTCTGCTAAAAGCGACAAAACGTTCATAGGTGAACATGGCTATGGAAATGAATGGGGTTTTTTGGGTAGAAAAAGCGCTACAAAACGCTCAGCATGAATAATCTATAAAGCATATGTATAGCCTAAACTTTATTTATTTATTGTCATTTGTGGGTAGCGTAGTGAAGGATTACAACCCCTATTTTTTATTACTATCGTTGTCCCTGTAGATAGATTGACTTTCGCTATTTGTCCTGGTGATCCCTGTCACCAGAGCAAGAGTTAAGGGAATATTTTCCAATGGGTACACTTATTCCAGTGACAGCTAGGTGAGGAATTCCCCTCACTTCCTGTTGCATCTTCCAGAACAGGAAGTGAAGCAAAATCATGCCAATGGGACATGGACAGTGTGAATAACCGACGTGTTTTAAGCACACAGACACTGTACAGTATAATTTCATCCAAATTATAGTCTGACTGCAAAGTTTGTGGTTGATGGGGTGAGAATCTGTTTGTCAATGCTTGCTGCAAAGGCCCCCTGCGTTTTTTCCCAATTTGAAGGATGGCATACTGCAGCACACACATGTTGAAAAGTTGTTTTGTAGACGGTGACATGTCATTCAGAGAGTCTCTAAGATGTCCGAAACTTTCTTCCACTGCTTGTAAGTGCTTGTTATCACTTGTTGACCTCTACATCCATCCGCTATTGTAAAACAAACTTCTTAATGTTACTGCAGCTTGTTTCTTGTATTGCAGCATGGTAGATAGATCTGTAGCTATGTTGATAGCGCAGTCTGGCACGTACCTCATTTATCTTCTGCTTGTTTACAGATCAGTCTATTATGGATGTATTGAAACATAAATGTTTTCTAGAAGAATTGTTATTTTGGACGGTGAAGTATGAATTTCCCCAAAAGATGGTCACATTTTTATTGAATATGCTGCCTGATCAAGAGTATAAGGTAAATGAAGTGTTGTAAGAATGGTCTATGCTGAAACATAAATATATTTTTAGGTGACCCTGTGGAGGTAGAGAAAGAAGTCGGCAGCACTTCTAGGTAGAGAAAACACTACACACCTTTCATCTGCATTTAATGTAACAGCACTTCCTTCCAGATCCTGTATGCTGTCTCAGATTTGTAGATTACCTCAAGACCCCCAAACCTAATCTGGTTGGTGTCCCTGGCTTCTCCCATTACTACTGTATGTGCCTTATTATTGGCCCGTCACTATAATTAGGGCTCTGGCAGTAGAGGGGCATGGAAAGATTGGTCTGCAATTTGCAGTGCATCTGTGTTCATCAATTAGGTACATGCTATACTGTACAGCTTGCAGATACCTAGTAGTGCCTGCTAACAGATGTTAATAATGGGTCTTTTAGTACTCGTCACCTCCCCAGGTTCACTAAAAGTTTGTGTGCTTAATGTTCCTGTGCTGGTTTAAAAGGTACAAAGTTGAAGTGACATTAAAGGATAATTTCCCTCCCCCCTCCCCCCCCAATGTTAATGTTAAGGTGCCCATACACCTTACGACCATCGCAAGACTTTTGTCTTGCGATGGTCGTATGCTTCTTGAAAGCCCGTACGATCTGGCCACCTTGGACGGGCAGATCGTTCTTGCGATCATCGAAAGCCCGTCCCGCTGAGGGGCGGGCTTCCGATGACGGTAATGCAGAACGGGCAGTGTGTGCGTGCGCACACCGGCCCGTTCCGCAGCTATCGGGCGAGCAGGCTAGAAACCCGCCGAGAATCGTACGATTCTCGGCGGGTTTTCGAACATGTTGGCTCGACAAAAGACGTGCGACCGTACAGTAGAAACGGTCGCACG
>NW_017306433.1:348814-380818 GCF_000935625.1 Nanorana parkeri
GAACATGTTGGCTCGACAAAAGACGTGCGACCGTACAGTAGAAACGGTCGCACGTCTTAGTTCACACTGCTCGATTCTTGTACGATCGCGGGATTTAGCCCGATTCTCGTACGAGAATTGAGCAGTGTATGGGCACCTTTAGCACTTACCTTAAATGATCTCTCTTAATCCGATCTTCCTCTTCTTTCCTGATGTTTTCATCTGTCCCTCCAGTGGTGCGGCGGCTCTCCAATCCAGCGCTGACTCCTCTCTGCTTGCAGGCACTTCTGATCCAGCGGTGTCTGCATGCGGGTGCACATGTCCATAGACTTACCTTGCGTCTCTGCTCGTCTCCCGGGCGAGAATCCGAACTGCGCATGCGCCCGCCCCAAGATCCTTTGCGGCCGCCGGAGCAGTTTCGTTTTCTCGGACGGGAGCGCGCAGCGAAAACAAGGTAAGTTTAAACCGCTGTTAAAGCGGTTTTTAAAAAAAAACTTTTTGCCTATATCCACTGCTTGACAGCAGTAGATATAGGCAAAAAAAACGGAGGCTTTAGAACCCCTTTAAATTAAATGTATGCGTAGTTGTATGCCATGTCTGCTGAATTTTAGTAACACACAGCCTTTCCTGATTCAGAACATCTACTCATATACACAACTGTTGTCTTCTGGACCTCACCTACACAAAGCTCATAGTTCTTTCACATGCTAAGTGGACATGGAAACCCTGTGTCCAAGTAGATGGAAACTTTGAGTGTCATGAGTTTGTAAAGGTTGTATGAAACCTGGAAGAGCAGCTTTTATTACCAGCTCTGCAAAGAAATCATCTACCTAGAATTATTTTCGTTATTACAGACAGCCGTATTTTCAGAATGAGGGGAAAAAGAGAATAGGAAGGGAAAGACCAATAGAATACAAAGATGTATCATAAAATACATTTTATTATGCGTGGCTGAAAAAGACCTCCCGTTTAAACGTTAATCAGACTCTGTTGTCCTCTAATAATTGAAATTAAGGTAGGGTTGGCTCTACATTGATGGTTGAGGGTACTTTTGGTTTGGCATAATACAATTAGATTGTTTATAGTTGCTGAATGCTGTTTCTGCAAATATTGCTCATAGACATGTCTTTTTTTTTCCCCTTCTTTTCAGATTGCATTTACAAAAACATTTGTACAGCACTATGCATTCATCATGAAAACACTGAAGAAAAGCCATGAATCAGATACCATGTCTAATAGAATTGTGCATATCAGTGTCCAGCTCTTCAGTAACGAGGAGCTGGCTCGTCAGGTGACCGAAGAATGCCAGCTGCTAGACATTATGGTCACTGTGCTGCTCTACATGATGGAAAGTTGCCTTATCAAAAGTGAATTACAAGGTAGCATACTATTTACAAATGTAGTTTTATGTTGTGATACAGAATTTGGCTATTGAATAACAGGGTTTGGGGCTCTACACACGTCAGGTGAAGCTTAATCTCAATTTGGGCTGAAGTCTAGGCTCCATTTACATTCTGGGCCGCAGATATAAAGGCTTCTAAAATAACCCAGGGATCAGTTTGAATGATAACACAGGTACATGCTGGCAGTGCGGCTTCATTCACTTCAGCACTGTTGTTACTTTAGAAATGTTTTAGGATAGGTTAGGTTCATATAGATGCTTTGTGTTAGTGGCTCATTTGTAAATCTTGGATGGTAAATAACATGTTTACCTGATTTAGGATCGTAACCATTTGTTTGATCTCCACAGCAAAGTTTCATTTAAATTGATGCCGCGTCATATATTATTGGCATGTTTTAACAGAAATCTAATTTACACATGCATTCCCTGATTTTGCCCAAACTAACAGTAAAATTGATTTTCTTAAGCCCTGGTTCACACCTAGGAGTTTTTAAGCAGTTCGAAAAGCGCTTTTAACTGTCCAACACAAGAAATCCAATGATTTTCAATGGCCCTGGTTGAAGGTGCCCATACACCTTGCGATTATCGTACGATAATCGTGGGAAATACAGCGATCGTACGATAATCGCAAGGTGTATGGAAGGCGTGCAACAGTTTTTACTGTACGATCGCACGTCTTTTGTCGAACCAACATGCTAGAAAACCCGCCAAGAATCGTACGATTGTCGGCGGGTTTCTTGCCTGCTCGTTCGACAACTGCGGAACGTGCCGCTGTGCGCATGCGCACACTGCCCGTTCAGCATTGCGGTCATCGGAAGCCCGCCCCTCAGCGGGGTGGGCTTTTGATGATCGCAAGTACGATCTGCCTGTCCAAGATGGGCAGATCGTACGAGCTTTTAATAAAAGTCTTGCGATGGTTGTAAGGTGTATGGGCACCTTTACACCTGAGCAGAAAAAAGATACAGAAGCTTCTTTGGGCAGTTACAAGCGCTTTTCCTTCCCATAGACTTCATTGGAAATGGCCAAAAACATGCAACAAAAGCATGTTGCACATTATCGTGAGCGTTTTTGCATGTTTATACGCTGCCCTCAATGGTTAATGAGCTGCCAATCAAAACGTGCGTCTTCATGTACACACTTTAAAACGCGCATACAAATGTGCACAGCGGTCAAATAACCGCATGCTATTAACACGCATACAAATGCGCAAAAACGGTACCACCTATGTGTGAACCAGGGCTTAGTGGACCTTTCACTAACTTTACATTCATTAACGTCACCAAGCTGGACAGCAATACAAGTTCTCTGCTTATATAGTGTTCTATTTTATTTTTCTTATGTGTTTTTTGTTTCAGATGAAGAAAACAGTTTACACGTTGTAGTGAACTGTGGGGAATCATTACTCAAGAATAATACATACTGGCCACTTGTCAGTGACTTTATAAATATTCTCTCTCACCAAAGTGTAGCCAAAAAGTTCTTAGAAGATCATGGATTGTTGGTGACATGGATGAATTTTGTATCTTTCTTTCAAGGTAGGTGTGACAGCATTCTGAATTGTGATGTAGTATATTACTCCTTTTTTGTTTTGCTGTTGCTTGCGTACCAGGATGTTTTGTTTGTACACATGCACCATTCTGAGCTGCATTTGCCTGACTGGGGTTGATCAGAACTATGCTGGTTAAGTTCAGCTCTTTAAAGGAGAACTATGAGGAGAGTGAAAATCACTCATCCTCGTAGTTCGAGCCGACGTGTGACAATGAAACTGAATCAGCTCAATAGATCAGGAAGGGAGCGAACACATACCGTCGCTCGCTCACTTCTCGATCATCTCCCTGCAGAGAGCAGTGACTGTCAGTCATCTCCCTGCAGGGATCCCCCATCCCCTCTCCAATACTCCAGCGCTGACTGGAGGAACAGACGGGAGGGGGCAGGTACAGCTGGCTATGCCTCTGGATAGGCAGAGTCAGCTGTCACTCACGCAGCTGAGTGGATCTCGACAGCGCTGTCGGGATCCGTCCCGGTTGCGGTGATCTCGGTATACCGCGAGCTGTAGCTCGCGATATAGTGAGCTTTGGGTCACGGGAGGACATTAGTATATGTCCTCCGGTGACCCTTAAGAGAACTATGGGGAAAAACACTTACCCCATTGTTCTCTTTTAAGTCATTTTGTGTTTTCAGATTTTGTTCTTGTGCAAAGCATCATGCTCATATTTAAGTCATTATTAGACCATTGTTGGTTAGAAGCAGGGTACGTTGGCTACTACAAGTACTGTACCTAAAGCTGGCACTAAACTATTATGTAGTATAAGCAACTACTCAACTAGTGAAATTAGTTAGATTAATTAGATCTGTTTAGGGACAGCCTCTACTACCAAATTTTGGTAGCTCTAAAGGAGATTGAATATCGATTGTGCATTCACATTGCAAGGTGTAAAAAGTCAGCTATAAACTCACATTGTGAGAAGGGACATTGAGGTACAACCATGTTGTAGCATTTCAAGAAGTTAGCCAAAGCCTTCAAATGTAATGACCAAATGTGGTTTGCCGTTTGTGCCTATATAATAATAATAAACCATGCTTTGGAACTTGTTTTTTTTTTTTTAAATAAAAATATATTATGTTTATCTCCTTTACTCATACTGTATGTATCTAAAAAAACTGAATATTTACTTAGATATGGTTGCATAGATCTTCTATGAATAGACTACCATTGGCTTAGCAGCACACTGAAGCTAGCAGTGGCATGTGTGGGTGTGGTGGTGGGGGGGGTCTGGGTCGGGTCCTACTATAGGGAAAATACCCATATTTTAACATAACATATTTTAACATAAAGAGTGCAACTCTGTGTACAGGAACGTGGCTGTGAGCTATGGTGCAGAAATCTCACCGCCCCCACCCCCCGACTCTCTAGTCTAAGATATCACTTATGAATAAAGTAGAGCTTCAAAAATAAAGTCTTTAAAAATGTATTTAGCATATTTGTAATATGTTAATCTGTCATTGCTTTCTTACAGGTATGAATTTAAATAAGAGGGAACTCAGTGAACATGTGGAGTTTGAGTCCCAGACGTATTATGCTGCATTTGCTGCTGAACTTGAAGCCTGTGCCCAGCCAATGTGGGGTCTCCTGTCCCACTGCAAAGTCAGGGTAAGTAAAATATTGCAATGGACGGTTAGAATTTGCCTGACTGTCATGCTGATCCAATGACGGCAGTGCTGAGTCACTGGATCTGGAACATATAAAAACGTTTGACATATTGCGACTGTAGTTCTATATCTGACAAAAGTTGTTGTTGACATTGTGATGTGAATACTTATATACTGCTCAATTCACAAAGCTAATGTGAATACTTTTTTCCAGAAACTGACATTTCCTTAGACTTGCGTTTAGTTTTGTGGATTGAGCCTATGATATATTTATTTTGATTGCAATAATATGAATACTTCAGATGAGATGTTATCTTTATTGGGGAACAAATGCAACCAGTATGTTCATTTAGATTTTAAATGTAGGCTTACACATATCTGTGCTTGTAGGAAACCCAGGAGTACACAAAGAATGTTGTCCGGTATTGCCTTGAAGCACTTCAAGATTGGTTTGATGCCATCAACTTTGTGGATGAGGTAAGATGTTGACCTTTTTAGTGTCTGAATAAAATTACAGTAATACCATGGCTTTGGAAATGGAAGAAGGGGAGTAAGTCACGTTCCCCTTACCTAGAAATAGTGAGTATTTTGGTATTTAATGTCACTCCTGGTGGTGCCTTTGCCAAGGGAAAGCGAGGGAGGGGAAACATTTAAAGGAGAACTATGGGGTTAGGGCTTTTTCTCATAGTTCTCCTTAGGGTAACGGGAGGACACAGACCTGCGTCCTCCAGTCACCCTAAGCTCAGTATACCGCAAGCTACAGCTCGCGGTATACTGAGACGTCGCAGCTGAAGCTGATCCCGACAATTATGTCTGGATCCGCCAAGCTGCGTGAGTGACAGCTGGCTCTGCCTATCTAGAGGCAGAGCCAGCTGTACCCGCCCCCTCACCCCTGCCGTTCCACCAGTCAACGCTGGAGGATCGGAGTGGGGAGGGGGGAATCCAGCCCCTCCCCTGTCACGGCAGAGAGCCGTGACAGGATCGAGAGGTGAGCGAGTGCCGGTATGTGTTCGCTCACTTCCCGATCTACTGAGCCAACCTGTGACAGTCTCATTGTCACAGGTCGGCTAGAACTATGAGGTGAGTGAAAAGCACTCACCTCATAATTCTCCTTTTTAAGTGAACCTGTTATTTTACCCTGCATAGACAATGCACAGCTTCGCTTTAAGAACTGGTTTTCCCTTTTGCAAACCAGTATTATTCCAATGCGTTACCCTTATAAAGATAATAGGTTTATCGGGGGTATCCACAAATCCTGATTTTTATTTTTATTTTTTTTCACTTTAACATAAAGTTTTTGCTTTTGAAGTTTTGATCAGTTTTCTTTGTCTATTCGGTACATGTACATTTGCATGCTACTTTATATGTGAACTAAAAAAAATGTTTTAACTTTCAGCCTGCTCCAAATCAAGTTACTTTCCATTTGCCTCTACACCGATATTATGCCATGTTTCTGAGCAAGGTAAATATATATATATATTCATGGTCTGTACCTTGTAGTAATGTATATAACATAACAATGTGACACTAGTATTACCCACACTCTGCGCTCCCGATGATTCTGAAAATAATTTTCAGAGGAGAGGTGTACTCTTTGAAAAAATTCTGCTACTGATACTATGAGTCCCTTGTACTGATACTATGAGATACTATGAGTCCCTTGTAGAATGATGAGCGATGGTTGTCTATATGCACACTTTAGGCTGCATACTTGATTTAACCTCCAATTTTGCATGCTCTCAGTAGTCATTTTAAGCAGTGTATCTTCAGAGGTATTAATGGATGCCATGATGAGATGTGTTTGAGAACCTCTAGACAATCTGTTGGACTATACTAAATTACCTAAAGTGATTGTCCAGCCAGGACATTTGTTTTGTTTGTATTTTTTCTTTTAGTTTAGATTGAGAAAGGGTTATAATCTCTGTTTACTGCTATCCAGGGCTCTTTTACAGAAATGTCCTCTCACTTTCTGTCCCAGTGAGGGAAAAACTTCAAGCGAGACACAGAAATTTGCCAGGGGTTCTAGCCTTCCCCTACTCTACTAATAAAAAGGGACATTTTTACTGTTGCTATTTACCTCACTTCCTGTCTAATGAAACCATTGTTTTCAGGATAGGAAGTAAAAAAAAAAATCTCTCTAATGGAGCCTTGAATAGCGGTAAAAAACCAACAGGGATTCTAACTCTTCTCCAATGTATCAAAAAAACCTTTTGGCTAGAAGTACATGTTAAAGCTGAAATCTGGTTGTCTACTGTATGGACCCATATTTTTTAACTTTGCAGAAAGTTATAATAATTAAGGTGGTTCATCAAGTAGGCTAAGCTCCTTCTTCCTTACTAAAAGTTTAATATGCAAAAAAAAGCAGAGGACTGTGAGAGGCTGTGCCCATCTCTCTATCAGAGCACATCCATCAATGTCTATAAGACATTGATGCTTATAGAACTTTGTATCTATGTATTGTTAGTGATTCTGGTCCAGGCCTCACGCATTCCTATACTTTGCAGATTAGCTTTTGTAGAATTGATTTATCGATTGTGTTTCCCCGTGCATAATATTTAAACATAAACCCAAAGGAGATATAAAAAATCATTAATTTTTGTATTAATAAAAAAATCATAATTTTTAGATCTATTAAATACATATTCTATATTTCCCTGACTAGGTCTCTATATCTGCTTTTTGCAGCTCCAACATAGCGATACTCAGAAGCTAGTACTGTGAGCCAATTAGGCTCCATTACAATGCATATGCTCACAGGAATGGAGAACACAGAGGTAACCGCATAAGTGTGTTGCTGCTCCTTCCTTGTCCACTTGGGCTGGGGCAGGGAGGTGACACCACTGTGTTTCTTCACTGTAATAGCCAAAATAGTGTGCTCTTCCCTCCCTGCTATGTGTTTTAGAGGATATGTAAACCACAATGTGGCTGACCTGAATCTCTCGCCTATATGTATTTCTGCTGCACATTTTACTAATTCAGCATTAGTCACAAAGAGTGTCCAGCAGTGTGTGTTTTTCTTGAATTCTTGATGTTTTGGCTGAAACACGACACTGGTTTGAGTGTTGCCAGAAGGTGGGACTGGATTGTGGGTTTAAAGGAGGCCAAGGCACATATCTGCTTTGTAGTCTATGTTCTGATAGCCAGAGCGAGGAAACATCTAAGCAAATTAAAATGTTTAAGCACAAAAAGAAAAACTCATGCCGCAAATTAATTTTCCTTGTTAAATAGATGTGGGGAGAAAATGAGGCATGACCCTGACTAAGTAGGAATAATGATCTTGTTAATTGTAATGTACTTGCAGTCTTCTATTAACACCTCTTTAGTAAAATGAAGATGAAGAGTCTTTGTTTTGTCCCATTTCCCCCACAGGCTGTAAAATGTCAAGAGATAGATTTAGATTCTATTCTTCCTGACCAGGAATTGCTGATGAAGCTGATGGTTCACCCACTTCTTATTCAGGTAGTGTGATGTCATCGTTGTGTGGTGTTTTCCTTTGTACCCGGAAAATAAGGTGAAGTGTTGTGACATAACGCACTAGAACGTGCAAGTGTTAATGGGCCCTTAATTATCGTTATGGTCAGCATATATGCAGGAAAGATGCTATTGTCTGAGTTACCTACAAACTTCATATATTTTTCTGTACTATTGCTATTGGGTTTTTAATTTGCATCTTTTATTACGCAAAATGAGTTGAAGAAATCGGATCCATAGCCTGGAATCTTGTCACTGAAGGATAATATAGGAAGCCGCTGGGGAACTCGAGCCCAAAGAGTCCAACACTTGCTAATTAAAAGTGCCAATATAAAAGTTTTTTTAGATGTGTTGGGAAGTCTGAAAAAAAGAATGAGATACTTTTTTTTCTCAGTTATTTTGTCTAATTTCATTTTTATGGGTGTGGTAAGAACAACAAAACATAACAACATTATCTTTTACATTTTGGCTAGACTTGGGAAGAGCAAATACTTCTGTCAAGTTGTTTTTTTTCTGTAGCCCCCAATGGAGAAGATTTCATCATTACTACCCATCTCTGTGACAGCAGCCCAAAAAATCAGGGGAGAGGTTGTCACAAGGACAGGAAGAAACAGACCGTCATAAAAACAATCTGAGTGTTCTAACACTTTCTTTGTTTTGTTCCATATTGTGTCCCCACTGGAAAGTTTTCACATCCTTTCCTATCCCGAAAGAAAAATGCAGACTGCAGATACAAACTGCTTGACCATGGTTCTATCTGTTCTCCACTCTAGCCCAAAAGTAAAAAAAATGGACTTTAATTTGGGAGCTTCTGATATGAATTGTTCTGTGTATTCTGTAGTGTGTACTTCCAAGCTGACAGAGCTTCTCTTTTTACAACAGGCAAGTTTGTCTGAAATTCACAGCAACATGTGGGTACGAAATGGCTTACAGATTAAGGGGCAGGGAATGACTTATGTGCAGTCGCATTTCTGTAATTCTATGATCGACCCTGACATCTACTTATTACAGGTAAGAGTTGTAACGAGAGTGAACAGAGTATTCTTTGGGAGATGTTGAGTGATGGTGTAATGCGTATTCATTATGTTATCTGTTTGAATGTTTGTAGGTCTGTGCATCCAGACTGGACCCAGACTACTTTATTTCATCAGTGTTTGAAAGGTAAGGTGGTAGCATACAACGCAATTCAGAAGTTCAAATCTAAATTATTTTTAGAATACCTTGGTCCATTTAAAGGGATTCTTGTAGCAAAATAGCTGCATGAGAAGCTTGTGGTGAAATCAGCTGCTCCCGGGCTCAAATACTTGTTCAATAGTGGGCTCAGGGTAGCTTTCCTTTAGTTGGCTGTTGGGCTGCCCATCACCTCTATCAGACAGGCAGCTCAATAACCAAATGAAGGAGCTCACCCTGCAGATTAATGCTGCTGCTGCTAATTTTGGGGCAATTGCCTAGCACTGTCAGCCTGCAACAGGAATTGCTGTTTCTGGCAGGATCTACATTTAAGGAACTCGCAACAGATACCCAAAAATCATTTTTCTTAACCACTTGAAGTCCGCGGTGTTAAACCCCCTTCCCATCCAGGCCATTTTTCAGTATTCAGCACTGCGGTACTTTGACTGATATTTATTCCGTCATGCAACGCTGTACTGAAATTAAGGTTATACCATTTTTTAGGGATAGATAGAGCTTTCTTTTGGTGGTATTTAATCACCACTGGGGGTTTTTATTTTTTACTATATTAAAAAATTACCGAAAATAAATAAACAAACAAAACTTTCCCCTATATTAAATGATAACACATTTATTATTACCCAATTTTTTGGTAAAATATAAAAGACGTGGTCACGTAGGGTAAAAAGACACCAAACATGTCGAGCCTCAAAATTGCGTGCACGCGCGAAACCTCAAAAAACGATAATACCCAAAATTGGCCATGGGCGACGCTTTAAAAGCTTTTACCGCTCATCAGTTTAGTGTTATCAGTGATTGATGGCCCTAAAATGATTGCTCTCGTTGCGACGTTCGCGGCGATATGTAACGTGTGTAGCGCAATTGTCGTTTTGCGCGCTGGTGCACCGGACGCGTACTTACGTATAGAGCCGCCGATCGGGTATATGTTAAACAGCCGGTAACAGCTCTGTGCATTGCACAGGTTTTTTCTGCTCATGCGCGCACCAGCAGAAAAAAATGCCGTCTGGAGACGGCAACCCGCTAATGCAGCAGTGCCGTCCGTCCGTTTTTTTTTCAACGGGCGGACAGCAACTGGTTAAGAAATTGTATAGAGTGGGACATGATGCTGACATGATACTGAAAAGAGCTTTAGGTTTTACTACAATTTAAATGTATTCTTTGTTTTCTTCTTTGAGTCCTTCTGGTGCGCCTGAGCCATATTTGCATCATCTGTGGCTAGACAATACTGTTGTACAAAATTTACATTCTTTCCTGTTTAGTGGGTGAGGCAAAGTCTTTCGCCCTCAGGTTATACTGCTGCCTACTGCTTGCAAGAGAATCATGTGTTATATGGTGAATCATTGGGGAGCTCTTGTCTCCTGGCATTCATTCTGACGCTGGATAACAGGCGATTCCTTCTCCATCACAGGATCTTTCCCTGGCAGGTCTTTTAAAAGGGATACTGATTGGGAATGTCAAGGTGCTGGCGAAACTCTACCATTGAGGAGGAACAGATTTTGCTGTGAAAGACTTCCTGCATCCCTTAATGGACAGGAAACAAAATAGTACTTTTTGTACTCATTGTAATTTTTTTTTCCTTTTGGAGTCCATTGAAGGAAATGGGTCCCGCCCCTTTGATTTAACATCATGTGCTTGCTACAAAACCACATCATGCTTGTAGTATTCTGGGCTGGCCTACAGTTTTTTGTTTTTGTTTGCCAGTGTCCAATATTGCCAGTGGCAATATACTCCAGATGTGAAAGACTTCCCATGTCCATCAATGGCACTCCAAGAAAAGGATTTTATGATGAGTACAAAAATCCTATTTTCTTTTATATTTAAATGGAATGTGAAGAAGTGTGGAAATAAAGCACATACACATGGAGCCGTCTATATAGTCCCATTGGCAATCTTCTAAAGAATTGAAAAACTGCATTATATCTCCTCTAGTGGCTGCTTTTTAGGAAATCTGAGCTTGTCCTGTCCAGTTTACATCAGGGATCAAGGGAGATTGCCCCTGCTGGAGTCAGCACAGAGGACTTGTACAACTGGTTGGGTTTCTACATTTTGTTCCACTCCATCCGAAATGGAAATAATTTTTAGGTGTTGGTAGTCTTTTTAACATGCCAAAAATAGACTTTTCAGGTTCATCTTCCTAACAAAACATTTCCATTTCCTCTCCCACTAATAGGTTTAAGGTCGTGGATCTTCTAACAATGGCTTCTCAGCACCAGAACACTGTCCTCGATGGTGATCATGAAAGATCGATGCTTGAGGGGGCGCTTACTTTTCTAGTCATTCTATTAAGTCTTCGTTTACATTTAGGTATGTGTTTATTGCTGTTAGACTCTAAATGGGGGAACATTTGAAAAGATTCAATCTGTAACTATTTAAGTAAGGGATTTTTTAAGGTTGGTTGAAGTTTTAAGCCCAATTTAAGTTCTAAAAAAGGAAATTTGTATATAATCAGAGGCTGCTGCAAAATGTATTATTTGTAGCACTCCACACTTCCAGGGTTAGTCAGAAGTACAGCTCTGCAATCAGTAGAGAGTGCAAGCTCTCACACAGAGGGCACCCTGCAGTCTGCTGCCTTGGCACTGGATTATTACTGACACTGAAATACAAAGATTTGTTAAGCAAGACATTTGGAAAAGCTACTATTCAACTTTAAAAGTATCACAAACGTCCAGACCTTGCTGCATCATTTATGAGGCTAACTCATATAATCAAACAGTGTTTTTGGACGTGGTGGTCCATGAAGAAGGTCACTTGGTCTGAATTATTGTGACTGCACTGTGTAGTTACTGCAGTAATGTCGTGGGCATTTGTGTTACAATGAACATGTATGTTCATTCTGGGTTCTCTAAATGCTTGCAGTAACAGTGTATAGTGGAAGACCCATGTCCTACATTGCTCCTGCCCTAAACTTTTACACACCATGGTTTTCTGCCCTGTGTTAAAGTGTGCATTTGTGTTCTTTTGTGATTTTTGGTGAGTTTGGTTTCTGAATTGTACAGCAAGGGAGATGGAGGCTTAGGCTGGATTTCCACACCTCAGATTGACTATGCCCCACCATGCAGTAATAGATGAGGATTTCCTGCCCTTACTATGCCCACTTGTCCATGTGAATTCCAGTGGAATGACGTTTATTTTTTCATGTGCATCTCTGACATGTTTTGTAGCTGTGAGAACTTTTCTATTTATCACATTTTTCTCTGTCCTTAAAGGAGATGACTTTAATGTCCCTGTAACAGCCATGCGCTTTCATATTAGCCAGTTTTGGTGAAGCTCCATAAACCTAGCTGTCTGTGTTTTTGAAGTGTGGATGGAAACTAAGAAACAAACAGCAGTTCAAATAGAAACTCATAACAACTACTTTACATATGTAGATAGATAGCGTTCTTTTTAGGGCTGAGCCTGGCAAGCCAACATTGCTAACGACTAAACTGCTCAGTGTTTCTTGGTTTGATGGAGGGATGGTTCCACGCGACTAGAACCATAACACATAAAAATGCCAGTGGGCTCCTAATGGTCCTGCAAACATCTTGTAGGATTTAGTATAGTTGAAGAAATATGGAGATGGCAGGTTCCTGCCATTGACACTACTTGCTCACTGAAAGGAGTTTCTCTTTCTTTTTATTATGAATCTTGCATGTCAGTACAAAATGGTGCAACAACAAATTCAAAAAAAGGAAGCAACAAATCCTGTTTTTTGTTCTTTCCACCCTTACCAGTCTTTAACTTAATGTTAGATTTGACCATTTAGCTCTTTGCCAAGCAGTGTAGGCAAAAATTATGTTCAGTTACCTACTAACAAAGTATAATGCAGTGAACCCTGAGCTCTTTTCTGTAGTGCTGACCCTTTTATAAGTGGTCTATAATTGATGCACAGTAGACATTAGACTTCAGCTTGTATTAGAATAGTGTGTACAGCAAGCTTCTACAGAGGGTTTGCAAAGCTTTCAGCCGGCTTCAAATAGCTTTGTTTGGAAGGTTAGATGCAGATCTTAATAATGAGTGCTGAATGTCACTTTAAACAAGTTGCTAGCAGTCTTCAGTAAGCGCCAACCCTACTTGAAGATTGTTTGTTTTAAAGCCTGCTGAAAACAACTTATTTCAAGTGACAGTCAGCACTCCATTAAAGATCTATGTTCAACATTTCCTTTCTGGAAATTAAGTTTGCTTGGCCCTTGACTACATAATGAGAAAAACCTGCTACCATCTCACTATCTATTTGCACAGGCAAGGCATTATCCCCCTATAGAGGTTTCAACTAAGTATATAACTTACATTCCCATATGGCATTTTTTTCTTGTTGACCTATTTTTCTGCAATATTTGGGGAGTCCTCATTTGTTTTATTTGTTGTTGTTAGTTTGATTTAGAGTTTAGCCATGCAGGCCAAACACGATGACATTTCTCAGAGCGCCCTTTGCTCTCACAAATAACCCTACACACTTATGGTTCAGTTTACAAAGGATTTCTAATGCGTAAGAGGGACACATTTAAAGACATGGAGGGGAATTTACTGGAGCAGACAAAATCTGGAGCAGTTGTGCATAACAACCAATCAGCTTCTATCTTTCATTTTCAAAGATGAACTGAACAAGCTAAAGATAGAAGCTGATTAGTTACTATGTACAGCTGCACCAGATTTGGCGTGTGTATAGTAGTTTTTTTTCTCTATTTCTTTTACTTTTTTAATCAGCTGTAATGCTTTAACCTGTTTTTGTACCATTTTAGGCATGACTGATGATGAAATCTTAAGAGCAGAGATGATTGCTCAGCTGTGTATGAATGACCGAACTCACAGCTCCCTGCTTGACCTTATATCCTTTTCTGTGATTATCTGTGGTTACTTGGCAAATGCTTGCCCTAATTCATTACCTAAAGGTGCCCATACACCTTACGACCATCGCAAGACTTTTGTCTTGCGATGGTCGTATGCTCATTAAAAGCCCGTACGATCTGCCCACCTTGGACGGGCAGATCGTACTTGTGATCATCGGAAGCCCGCCCCGCTGAGGGGCGGGCTTCCGATGACGGCAATGCAGAACGGGCAGTGTGCGCGTGCGCACACCGGCCCGTTCCGCAGCTATCGGGCTAGCAGGCTAGAAACCCGCCGAGAATCGTACGATTCTCGGCTGGTTTTCAAGCATGTTGGCTCGACAAAAGACGTGCGACCGTACAGTAGAAACGGTCGCACGTCTTAGTTCACACTGCTCGATTCTCGTACGATCGCGGGATTTCGCCCGATTCTCGTACGAGAATCGAGCAGTGTATGGGCACCTTAACAGTATAACATCCTGGCTTGAAAACTAGACTCAGTTGGGCGAAAGTTTATTGCATTAATTTACACTTCGTACATAGATCACTCACATCAGTCCCTGCCTTTGCCCTTAATATGAGGTACCCACCAAAGTTATACAGACACACAGAGAGGACCGGTTTGGGTGGAATTGGTATGGTTTTGTGTAGTGGAGGGAAATCTACACAGAGCTATTTTAAATGTAAAGCTCTGTGGCGTGTGTTCTTGGTGAGAAATGAAAAACTCTTAACAGATTTCAAATGATACTTGTTATTAATTCCAGGAAGAGGTGCAGCTTGCGACTTAATCATGTAACTGTCGGTAAGGTGTATATAAATCTGCTGTAGAGTTTTGTCTGCGACACGATACTTAGACGTGCAACACAATTTTCTTCGACATGGAAGAACTCTCATTTCCTGCCACTTTTCTTATCGATATAGCGATATATGAATTTGTTGAAGTTATTGTATCGGAATGTAAAAGTATTTTGCACCTAAGAACTACCTGAATTTGTTGTACACAGAAAAATGAAAAACTGTCATGCTGCTTTCAAAAATTTGGCACAAGACTTTCCCGCCATAACACAAGAGAAATGTCGCAAATTCTTTATTGAATCTCCCGCTCTGTGTTTAGTGGCATCACAGATCTTTGTGATTTCGTTTTCCTTAGCTGTCACATTACATTCCAGAAAGCCCCAATCCAAAGAGTGGAGTAATGCCGGGCAGTTGCAGTTTTGAAGCTGTTTTATCAGCAGTTGCTGATTTTAAAGCTCCTGTTTTTGAGCCTGGAGGTTCAATGCAGCAAGGAATGTATACACCAAAGGGTATGTAACTCAATCCTGTCCACTGCTTTCTGGATTGACAGCACTAGCTCTTTTGCTGAAACCCTCCCACTGTGAGCTGCAGTGTCTGGGAGGGAAAGCATCTGAGACACAAATGACAATTGTTTACTTTTTATGAGGCTTGTTCATCACATAGTAACTGGAATTGGTACTTGTTTAGACTGTCATACAGAAGCCTTTTAGTTTTTTAAATATTTTTAAACACTGACCAGGAACAAAAAACTAGTGTTTCTAGATGAAGGAAAACAATGGCAGCATTTGAGTGTTTTTATGACCTGTAAGGGATGCGATTCATGACAGAACCCAATTCTGTAAATGACTGAACTACATTGGGCCCCATTTACCGATAAACAGATGTAAACAATTGTAGAATTATTAATTGTATTCACTGATAATGATAAACACATTAGATGTTCATCAATTCCACCTGCTCCAGGGGTTTTGTATATAAGAGCTTAGCTACTAAGGTGAATCATATGCTGTTGGGTGGCTGTAAATCATCACCACTCATTCACAATTGATTGTGCTCTTGGCAGCAACAAATTCCTTTTCTATAAAGTTTGCAGTCATTAGATACTAGCTTTACTATTTGGTTACATGGTAGTGCAGTAGAGAATTGCTCCTGTAGTACAGCCATCAATGAGTGTGAGAAGAAGAAAATAAGTATTGTTTTATCTAGGACTGGGTTATGTGGAATGACTTGAATGTTTAACCTCTGGCCACTTGGTGGAGCTGGAAGTCTACAGTTCTTGTCTGACTTTTTTTTTCTGCTTTGCTGTTCTCTTAAAATTCCTAATTTAAGATTATTCATTAAAAAAAACGTCTCATTGAGCGCTGCATGAAAACCAGCTAAAGATCATTTCAGTAGAGTGGAACTGATGAACAGATATATATATTTTTTATTTATGTGTCTAAACACGAGAGACCCTATTGAAAGCCCAATATATGTTTTCATTTATAAGCACTGCGAGTCCTTTTTCACTTAAATGTCATTATAGTGGATCAGTAGAGTAAAGGGTTAAGATAGCAATAAAGTCCATTACTAAGGAACATTTGCCTTCAGGATACAGCCACATGTTCTTGTTTTCAGACGGCAGTTCTTCCAAAGCATTGTAGCACAAAATCCATTTTTTTCAATTTGCATTCACTTGACCTTTTGTATACTCCCCGATCACACATGTGATTTCACACCCGCACCAAATTCTTAGGTTAAGCAAAATCCTAGCACTTTGTAATTCATAGGTAGAGTTGGTGTGTAATTCATAGGTAGAGTTGGTGGTAATATCTATGCGCTGTTAAATAATAATACTCTTACTCTTTCAGTGTATTTACTGATAAGTCTATTTGTTAAGGCATCCTTTTTTATCTTGCACATAAAGGATATAATGATGGTCATCAGTGTTCACTAAAACAGTAAAATATATCTTTTATTTAGCAAGCACAAAACAAATAATGTAGCAACAGGTATTTTTTGATTTGTGGGTGTGTATATGTTTTTCATTTAAATAGAAGTTCATTCTTTCATACAATGTATTTTTTTTTTTTTTTTTAACCTGTCTGCCCCAATATCCTAACCTATATGTAGCCCCCAAAAATGGTTAGTCCTGTCCAAAATAATGCTTTTTGTTCCATGTAAAGATGAGGTCTGGGACCAAGAATTTGACCCGGTCATGGTGATTCTGCGCACAGTTTACCGTAGAGATGTCCAGTCAGCCATGGACCGATACACAGCTTTGTAAGTATTGGTTACACCACTGACCTGCTAAATACCTCTATTACATGTATTTTTGTTCCTCTGATGCTATTTCTACTGAACGCAGGCTGTGGGGGAGCCGAAAGTTCAGGTGTGCTTGACAGTACTTTGTCATTTTGTGACTGCACTGTGGTTGGGTAGCAGCATATTGTCACATTCTTTTCAAACATAATTAGTAAAGCAATACAAATCTGTTCTGAATTTTCAGTCTTCTTTAACAAGCTATGTTAATAAAAGTTAATAAAATCTAGTAAACATTTTTATTTGACTGACTTACGTAAAGATATGTGTTGCTTTTTGGTAATTTTTTTTCTTTCTCGTCCTCTGAGGGACACAGGAATTCAGATACTATCAGGTTAATCGGTCAGCTGCAGGAGGATTGGACACTGGCTAACAAAATAATTTGTAGGCCAGCCCCAGGATAACCCCTCCTCTGCCCGGCATGCCTCAGTTGCTTTTCTATAGCTCTGCTGAGAAAAGTCTAACCAGCCTTTTCTAGCTTTTTTTTTTTTTTTTCTCAGTAGCTTTATTTTTCCCTTTTTGGGATTCTTCTTCCATTGATTTCAGGCAATATTTATCACTATATCACTGCTTGAGGTGGTCTTCACTTAGCAGCTATTCAGATTGACATTTCCTGAACTTGATTTTGGACTGCCGTACCTGGACCCTGCTGCACTGGATGTGTGGGATTATCCTGGAATGTGACCTTGGGGCACTGGGTTCTGCTTCTGGCATTTTCCAGACCTTTGTGTGCTGGTACATGTTAACCACAGAGCATATTTCAGGTCCAAAGTTGTGGCATTTTCTCAACATTTACATAGTTTTTGAGGACTCGTAATGTTGATCAAAGCTTGTTCTGGCTGAAGCACCGGAAGCTACCTTGCTATTTGCACTGCTGGGCTCCTTTCAGAATTCCCACTACTGCTAATTTTAATTGGGAAAGGGTTAACACTGAGCGCTGATGTCATCTGCAGAGTGGAGTGTCACCCACGTTCTCTTCCCTGTTAAGCATAGAAAAATTATCATCCCACTGCTGTTCCTGCTTTGCAAAGCACCACGTGAAAGTCTGGTCTGTTCCTGCTGCCCACATACAGTGACCTGATCACCGTCTAACTTTCATCAGCACTAGTTTCCTGGGTTTGTACTTTGGGACTAGTTGCATTACCTCCATAGGGGTGCAACATGTCATGTCAATCCTGCTGCTTAGGGTGAACCCAAACCCATACTCTCCAAACTGTTCCAGGGGGGTGTCTATTCTATATCCTCTGAGAGAACCGATGCCTGCAATCTGAAATCCAATGACCCTGTAGTTTATAGGAGCTTGATCATAAGAGTTTTGGGGACCTCTACTGTAGTTACTTTAGACTTTGTGGCTAAAATCACCCAATTCCTTGTGGTTCTAAGTGTGCCCCAGCACCATCCCCTGCACAGTCTATTTCTAACCTTCCAGAGGCCTTAGAACTGAGCAGGCCACTAGTCACTGTGACTGTTTCTGACTTAGATTCACAGTCTCAACAGACTCTAAATCTGAAGAAACTGTTTTTGAGGCATCACAGTGTCCTACTGTCACCTCAGAATCACAAGGGGTCACGTCGGACCTTACTGATGCAGTACGTACTACCCTGCATTTGGAGGATCAGCCTGCTGTCTCCAGCCCTGGGTTTATCAGAGCTCCTACAGCTGCAAAGACCTTTCTGGTACACCTACAATTGAAGGTATTCCTTTATGTGAACTGGAAGCACCCTAAATAGTATTTTGCCCCATCTTAAAGTGTGCTGGAACTGTTCCCCTTTGTGGGTCCTACATGGGTCTGATGTCCATACAGATGTGCATAGTACTCATGCATGTGGTATGCAAGTGCTGGGATGCTGATGCCATAATCAAACAGCATCTGACTTGCTTTGGCCTTCTAGGGATGTCGTCACTTTGGTCCTTTGCTTAATACCATAATCAGGTTACCACGGTAGGCAGGAGCATGCCTGCACCATCTCCTGTGTCCTTAGGGTTTTCTCATGCTCTAGCCCATGTTTCCACCTGATCTCTGGAGTTGTGCCCAGTCTGGAGCCACCACTCCAAGCTTGCTCCCGTGATGGACTGTTCATTACAATTAAGTTAAAGTGACATTAAAGTAAAAAAAAAAATTCCCTCCCCCCATGTTAATGTTAGCACTTACCTTAAATGAGGTTTCTTATTCCGATCTTCTTCTTTCCAGATGTTTTCATCTGTCCCTCCAGCGGTGCGGCAGCTCTCCGATCCAGCGCTGACTGCTCTGTCCCTCCGATACAGCGGTGTCTGCATGCGGGTACACGCGCCCATAGACTTATCTTGTGTCTCTGCTCATCTCCCGGCCGAGAATCGGAAATGTGAATGCGCCCACCCCAAGATCCTTTGCGGCCGTACGAGCAGTTCCTGATTCTCGGCACGGGAGCGCGCAGCAATAACGAGCTAAGATTAAACCTAGTTAAAGCGTTTTTTTTTTTTGTTTGTTTTTTAAACTTCTTGCCTATATCTACTGCTTGCTAGCCGTAGATATAGGCAAAAAAAACGGAGGGTTTAGAACCCCTTTAACTAAACGTGAGATTGTAGTCCATCACAGGAGCGAGCTTGGTGTGGTGGCTACTTTACAACACACACAGGGACCATGGGGAACAAAAATGGCCACCATCCAGAAGGAAGGACAGTGTCGGCACAAATTCATAGATGATTTGAGGATCTACAGCCGAGTGATGCACAAAAAAAAAATATTTTTATTAATAGTTAAATCTTAAAAATACTTTCAAGAACCTTAACTCCTGAGTTTTTTTAGTGTTGCTTTTGAAGCATGAACTGGTAGTTTAGAATGCCACAAGCGTACTTTAGTGAGCCTTAAATGCTATTGCAGCTTGACAAGTCAGGGCCATGATATTTCCAGCACAATGATTCTAAATGTATTCAGCTTCACTACAAGTTATATCACCTCGCTTGAGGTGGCGTGTCCCTGTTACTGAATTTAACCACTGGAAAAATGGTAGTTTACAGAACCATTCCACACTAAAAATGTTTGCTAGACCACGAATTAAGCTATAGATATTATATCCAAAAAAGGTAAATACATGTAAAAAAGGGTTGCCAGCGGTCCAGATGAAAGTAGTGGTAATAAGACATTACAAAACGTTCAGCTACATTTTGTGAACTCACAGATGTAAAAATGTTAGGAGACACTCAGGGTAAAAAACAATTACTAGCAGTTTTCCGTTCCGTTGTATATTAAAACGGTCAGTCCGTCTCAACTGGAATATCTTTTTTGGATTAACTGTCCTTTTAAGCATTTTCTGTTAAATCTGTGAAGATAAAAGCTCAGAGCAGAACTTTGTTGCCGTTTTGCTCTATAAATAGACACATATAACGCTTGCTTTTCACATGGTAATTATTTTTTCCCGAATATCAGAAAAGGGCATTAGTTGGAGGCATTAAATGTATTCCAGCAATTTAACTGACATTCCAGGCTTCATTTCCATTCGTCTTGTTGTGTTTTTGGAATGAGCCGTCAGAATGAATGATGCATTGCCTTCCAGCGTGAGCAAATATTGCTTAACCTTTATTCCAGAGCAATTTATTTGCTAATTGGATGCTGCAGTTCCCTGAAGTCCTGCTGAAAAGAGGCTTAAAGTAACCTTGTCCTTTCCTCGAGGAAGGATCTTTCCGTGCGGAAGTCCAAACCTTCCCAAATAGCTGCAGTAAAGAAAATACTGTGTCTCAGTAAACTGCTTTGTATTTAAACTGCTCCAGGAAGTTTGGTGACACACTTGGCCGGAGTCTGTACTATGTGCTGCAGCAACTCATCGGAAGTCGTTTGACTGTAAAGGGGTCCCTACATTTCCTATAGTTGTCCATCTCTCAATATAAGGAGCTTGTCAGGCTTAGTCAATAAGATAAACCAATATGCAAAGTAAAGAAGCTTATAACCATCACAGTACATCTTTCAATAATTCCCTTTTAGGAAATGGAACCGGGCTTATTTGTTATTGTAGTTTAGAGCACTGCGCACATATTGTCTGTGTCTTGCTTTATTTCAAAACTTTCATCTGCTAAACCGTATAGAGAGAGATAGGCTTAGGTCTAGATTAGGTATACATTTTGTGACCAGGTTTCCCCCATGATTGTTCAGTCACTCAAAACTGTTCTGTAATGACTACTAGACGATTGCTTGTTGCTGAGATCAGTCGCAGACCATTGAGGCAACACACAATCATCTAGCTGTCACTACAGAAGTCAGTGGGGCCAGTGGGGTGCAGTTTTGAGGGATTGATCATAGCGCCACTGAAAGTAACCTATGACTCCCACATGTTGTTGAGACTAAAACTTTGATTAGATACTTTGTTGTAGTTTAGAAGCATATGTTATATTCTTATGTTTAATGTTGCATGTTTTTTGTAACATTCTAATTGAAACATTCTTTGCAAGTAGAACTGGGGCCCTTTGGTGTGTTTCACATGGTAGCACTCCAGATAAAACTTTTGAATCTATTTTTGGGTAGCAGCAATTAGAACCTCTTGTCAAGTTTTATTTATTTTTGCATCTCTAATAGGGGGGCCCTACCTTCACTTTATGTCCTAGGGATCATTTTCAAAGAGAGAATGTAAGGGGGAACCAACATTTTACAGTTGTCTCTGGAACAACAGTAAAGAGGAGATCATCCAATAGGACAATCTCACTATCGTGAATGTAGCAATACAAAATCTAACTGGTTCTAATCCCTTAACCCTTTCGCTGCTGAGCCCTCCAGAACATTTTTCAAATCAGCTGGCCAAGCCATTTTTGCAATTTTTTTCCCATTTGATTTTGATTTTCAACTGTTGGATTGCTAGCGTTTGTAAAAGACCCCCCTAACCATATATTTTCTGAAAGCGCAGGCCCGGTAGAATAAAAAGATGGTGATACTAAATTTGTAGGCCCTGCGATTTGCGATAATTGCGCAAATGTTTCTCAAATTAATATTAAACCGATAAAAATACACAATTCAATTGTTAAAACACACCAAAATCAGTATTCGTGCAAAAAAAAAATTATTTTCTGTCTAAATCTAAAAGATAAAACTGTATTGAGTTAATAAATAACAAATATTAGCAAATTTGTAATTACGCCTTTTTGCAAAAAGGTAAAAAAATTAGTGTATGCAAAACTGTAAATAAGCGACTTATGTAAAAAGTTTTTTGGTGTTTGTGTTGTGATAAAATGATACAGGTTTATATTTAATTGCAACACAAGGTATGACAACGCATGGCAATGCGTCACAAAGCTTTGCCATGCGCTGCAACAGTTAATTTAATGTTTTTTTTAAAAGAAAAAAAATCATGCACTGAGATGCGTTCTAACAACGCACTGCAACGCATGTGTATGGTGTGCACCAAAATATGTGTATGTTATGTGGGGGGAGGGAGGGGTTGTGCTTTTTTTAATTAATTTTTTTTTACACATTTTTTTAACATTTTATTTTGTTTTACATTTTTTTTATTTACATTTTTTTTACGTTTTAAAAAAATAATAATTTTGTATTTATTTTTTTACTGTTGGGGGCTACGGTGAAATATCTGGGGTCTAAACAGATCACTGACATTTCCCTTTTGAAATAGAAAAAGAAATTGAGGACACCATATCCTCAATTTCTTTTTCTGCAGCCTCAGCACTCAATGAATGGGAAGCACTCAGTACAGAGGCTTCCCATTCCATTCAGAAACTGCTGATAGTAAAATATTTACTATCAAGCAGTTTATGAATGGGGAGAAGCCTCCATAGGGAGTGCTACTCCCCATTCAGAAATTTACACATTTCAGAATTCAGAAGTTTACACATTTTTACACCTTTTTTTATTTTTTGCACATTGCTCCCCCTGAACATTCCCCAGTGACTCCATGGGAGCTCGACCTGGTTCTGTCACTACTCCAGAAACCACCCTTTGAACCTACCAGGGATATTTCCCTGTTGTCTCCACTCACAGGTTACCTTTCTCATTGCTATCAACTCTGCTGTTTTGTTGTATTTCTTAGCTTCAGCTTCCTTTTAGATAACATACTTTTTTGCATTATAGTAAAATTGCTCTATTTTGTTACTTTGAATACTTTGCATGTACTGACTTTAAGTAATTGCAATTATTTATGTGTTTAGTTTGAAACAGATAGGAAGATGCCCGGGAAACCCATGGCCACCTTACAAGAAGAGAACCCCACTGCATCCCAGCTACAAAGGTCTTATGAGGCTCTTGCACTGCAAAACGTTACACATTGTGCTCTTCACTCTGCTGTACAAGGTGTGTGGAGTGTACGGGTGTCTTCATTAATTGCTGCTTTGTATATGCAAGGCAAGCACTGCTCATAAAGGTCTAAAACCACTATTCTCCAACAGCATGTATGGAGGAACCTGTTCTCTTTTTTATTTTATTTTTTTTTAGCCTGAAGTTTAAGCAAAAAAATATAACAATTAATGGTTTTTGGTATATATGGAACTTTAGTAATTTACTGGTATAATGTAAATTGTAGTTTCTTTGTTGGCTGTCAGCACATGTAAATCATGTACAACATGTGTCTTATGAATGTATTAACAAATGACTGTATGCCCACTGCTTAGCTGGATGTGATAGATGTCTTACTTTGAACTTGTTCAGTGAATGCCACCTTCAGGGTCATAGGGGAAGATGTAATCATGTGCAGTGAGAGGTAAAACCAATTGTTAGCTGGGTCATTGCAACTTACTGCAGCTGGAAATCTGTAGAACCACCATCCTGAGCACTCTGAGAAGTATAGGCAAGGAATAATACATTTTATTCTGTTCTTTATTTTTAGATTTTGATGGATCATCAGAATATGTCGGAACATGTTCTCTGCATGGTTCTCTATCTGATAGAGCTGGGGCTAGAAAACTCTCAAGAAGAGCCTGCTGACCAGGTATGCATGAGGTTTTAATTTGTGTTTCCTAATTCTTGTTTATTGTTGTCTAATAGCACAGGTTTGTTGCATGTTTCAGTTAAATTGTTTTCTTTTTGTGTTATTTCTTTGTATCCCCCCTACCTTTTTGACCTTTTTTGTTTTCTTTTTTTCTCGATTTCCTTCTCCTATAGCCTGCCTCTGCCTTTAGGCAGAAATTAAAGGGAGACTGTGGGAAGTAGTGTTACTTTTAGAGGGTAATCGGACATGTGACTTTTGTCCTGGCCCTGTGATCCACTAATGTAAATGTCCTGTGTCAAGAGCTTTCTCCTCTTTAAGTTCTCATGCAGAACACTGTCCTATCATTTATATCCCCATTTTTTTCCAGTTTCTCCAAACCTCCAATTTCTTCTATAGTAGAATTTCTCATATGACATACAAACAATAATAAGGCCCCATTCACACAGTGTAGAGTGGGGCCATACAAATCCGTGTGCCGTGCACGGCCGGGGCCGTTCCCGGGAAGGACAAGTGCTGCATGTGATTCTACGCAACAGCCTGTTCTTCCCTATGGGAGGACGCAGCCGTACGCTGTCGTACGCTCACCCGAGCTGCACATCTGTGCGGGTGCAGGTGCCCATACTCGTACGCAGACAGGATGGATCCTGTGTGCGTCCGAACATGGACACCTGCACGGATGTGCAGCTTGGGTGTGCGTACGACAGCGTATAGCCGTGTCCTCCCATAAGGAAGAACAGGCAGCTGTGTAAAATCATGCAGCACCTGTACTTCCTGGGAGCGGCCCCATACGGCCGTGCACGCCGCACGGATCTGTACTACCCACTCTAAGCTGTGTGAATGAGGCCTAAAGCTTGCAGGAAGAAATGTTCAATATATAGAAAGAGATGGGCTAAACCTTATTGAAGCTTAACCTCAGACAATGTTTTTGTTTTGCTTAGTAAAATACAAAATTTTTAAATCAAATGCGGCGCCATTGGGGAGATTTTTCTTCACTTCTTATACTCTAAACCTGTACAAGATATGAAGAGGAGCAGTTGTCCCTTGGACAGAAAGACAGCGCCCAAAAACATTGTCAGAAGTTCTACAACCGCCCCTCCCCATTTAGCAAAAAAAATGTGTGTGTTTGGTGCTGGAGAAAATTCCTGTTACTTTTTGTCCTTTATGGGAGTGAGAGGAGGAAAATAAGACGCTTAAACCGTTCCCCACAAAGTAAGAACAAAAATGGTGTTGGGCTTTAACACACCTCATGGCTCCTCTTATAAAACGTTTTGCTGTGGTTCTATTTTGTCCTGAATAGGCATTTTTTTTTTTGAGGTACACAGCTGTGAAGATTTCTGAAACGTAGGGTTATGCCACTGCCTCCAGGAGAAATGGACACTGGGTGCAAAAATTAACACATTAAAACCCTGCCACTTTGTGGACATAAGGACACAGCTCTCTCCCCGCATATCCCCTCATGGGAGGAGTTATGTCCTTAAAGTGGCAGACCATACCCCTACGTCTCAGAATTTTTCACAGCTGTGTCACTCGATGCATTCTGAGAAAAAATAGCAAGGGCACATGCTGTATATCGGGAATCCAGCACTGGTGATTTTAAGCATCTAACTACTTTCCAGTGGGGTACCTCTGTCCGCTGTCTGTATGACTTTCTCTTTCCAGTTATTGAAATTAATGATAATTAACCATAGTTGTATAATTATCTTTTCTTTCTCCCTAATTGTGTATTCTCAGGATACTGCAGGGCCCGATCACTGCCATGACAGCTGGTTTCCAGGCAGCAATTTGCTGTGCAATATGCGCCATGTTATAAATTATGTACGGGTGAAAGTACCAGACACTGCTCCAGAGGTACGGAGAGAGCCACCAGCAAGTACCAGCTCGGATGGCCACTCCTCCTCCTCTCAAGTAAGTTTTATTCAAATAAATTGTTTGGATTTGGTATAGTACATGGTGCAAAGAGATCTGTTACCGAATTACTACCTATTAGCTGTTTTGGTTGAATATTGTATGATATGATAAGTGCACATTTCTGATAAAAATAGTATCTACTTCCTGGTTGGTTTGCAAAATCGTAGATTCTATACTGTGCGTGTGTGCGTGCGTGCGTATTATAGTATGTATGTGCTAAAAAGGAGAGGAAAAGCAGTAGACTGTATTGTTTTTGTTGCAGGGCACCTCAACACACTACAGTGGCTTACATCGCAGTGTGCTGCAACTTGGGTGTGTTTGCAGGGTGCTTTAGAATACCATTCAAAATGAATGACATCACATTGCACCAACACGCATTACCAGAACACATAAATGGGTCCTAAAAGTGCCAAGGTGTTTTTAGGTGCACTTAGTCTTGAATCTTACTATGGCATGAATATAGCTCAAAATACAATTTAATCACATGAAATAAACTGCTTTATTATCCATTTGCCAGAACCCCAGAAGACCAGCCTCACTCCAGAGAGAGGTAGATGTGTGTGATAAATGAATGCATGTGCTGCTGTGGCATTGAAGTGCATCTTGAAAAGCCTTATGCTGCATGGTTTATTTCTCTAACCTCTCAGAATAGAACTTTTCTCTGGGTAGTGTTTGGTAGTATTGATGGTGTTTAGTGCTACTAACTCAACATGATGGATAATGCCTTCTCCTGGTTTATGAATATTGATGTAATCTGCACTAAAGTCATTATTTTTCCTCAGAACATAAAGATCTTTTCACTGCATATGCATTAGAATAGGCGGTTTCTGGGATCTTATGGCGTGCTTGTTTTCATTAGAGCATCACGGTCAGACTTTAAAGACATCCTGCACGCTTAAATATAATTTGTTTTATCTGCATAAGCAATGGGTCCATGCAACTTAATATCACAATACCACTGATACCACTTTGAAACAGCCATGGAGCACTGTTTTCCTGTTCTTTAAAGGGAACCGGTCATGAGAGTGTCTTGCAGACGGCCATTGCTTCTCCTTTTATTCTGAAAATGCCAGTGGCCTGCCCCTGCTTTCTGGCTTTAGTATTTTTGGCTCACTGACAAGTATGCAGGTAATGAGTTCCGGCTTAAAGCGACACTAAACTCAGGAGTTAAATCTTAAAAATGCATTCAAGTATCTTGAGCGTATGTATCTGAATGTATCTTATTTGTGTGTCACTGGGATGTAGATCCTCAAATCATCTCTGAATCGGTGCTGACACTGGCCTTCCTTCTGGAGGGTGGCTACTTTGGTTCCCCATGGTTCCTGTATGTGTTGTAAAGTAGTCACTGCTCCAAGCTCACTCCCCCGATGGACTATAACTTCAATACAAATTAGTAAGACAAAGGTGAGTTTGTAGTCCATCACAGGAGCGAGTTTGGAGTGGTGGCTACTTTACAACATATGAAATCACAGTACCTTGAAATCACTTACTCTTTACATCTTTCTTCTTTTGATTTTACAATTGCTAGTTTTGGAATATAGACATGTGGATATCAAAAAATGTACTTGCAAGTAATGTTACACCTATATTCCATGCTTAGATTGGTTGTATGGCTGAGAATGGCACCTTTTTTCATACAGCTATAATGCCAGTGACGAACAGCTGTAGCTTCTTTTTCTTTGAACTGATCTGTGTTTCAATGTATATACATGTCTTCTAGTTGTATATTAGGATAGATGCACACTGTGTTTAGGAATGTAAAATTCCTGTGTAATAACTAAACCTGCACACTTGACATCCATCAGCTGTCTGAGCCACATCTAGTTCTGGATGGTACAGTTCATTTAAGGAAATTGGGCTTCAGGAGGAGAATGGAACCAAGCAGAAAATATTCTTGCTGCACCTTTCACAACTCACTAAGAGCTCTGTGGACTTTTTTTTTTTTTTTTAGGGAAAGTAAATTAATTTGGATGAATGGCATTGTACGGGACTTCATCTGTATTGGCTATAAATCATCCAGCACTTTCTGTGTGCTTGGCTTTCTATGTAAATGAAGTATAATCATTGTGTGCCACATTTGTTCAATTCTGCATCAGTTAAGCGTAATTGCCAATCTTTATGCAATATATTCTAGAGAGTTATTAATGACCTTTTCTTGTGCCCTTGTAGCGGAGCTATGGTACGTTGGTTGAGATGGGTACATTTTGCCACATTTGTGTTTGTACTGAGAAGTCAATAAAAGGTTTTGTTTCAGTTTTGCTTTAAAATACAACCAAAAGCAACAATTTGTATTTGTGTAGGTCTCACTTTATAGAAAATGTGTTGTCTAGGGAAAACTGTGTAATTAGACCACTTGCTGGAAGCTGAGGACTTGTTTCTATAAGGGCTTGTTCACACCAAATGGAGACCAGATCTGCATGAGTTTCTGCAATGTGTTTTGCCGCATTTTTGCCGCAAGACGGGCTGGTTTTTCTTTTAGCCTAAAATGGGCATTCAGTGCGTTCCAGGGCATTTGCATGCATTTTTTATGCATTTGCATGCGTTTTGGTGCACTCCAGAGCAGAAAAAAATAGGGCATGCTTCAGTTTTTCTGCATGCTCTGGAACTGAACGCTGCGGTGTGAACTAGAGCCCAAAATATCATTGGAATACATTGGATGCAGTTTTGACACGTAACTGCTCTGCTCTGCTCCGCACTTGGTGTGAACTAGCCCTAAGTGTTTTAAATTACACAGGTTACATGTGTTGTGTTTGAGGGGAGCACAGAATGAAGATAAGTACTTTTAAAATCCTGTATAAAAAGATGGCATCCAAACACATCATGATCTGTTTCCTTCGTTTAGCTCATAGTATCCTGTCTAGAGGTGTAGGGGGATGTAAATTGCCAGTGTTCATCATCTTTCCTCCCTTTAGCCCCTTTGATAGTGCATAGAAGCCCTAGGCCTGCTCCCAGTAAGTTGTCTTTTTACACAGGTACACATCTTCTCTTGACAATTTATTCCTTTGTTCTTGAGCCAGGGCTCATGTTCTTTTTTTGATTTGGGTATTCCAGCTAATGTGACAGAAGGCAGACTTAGCAGCCAGTCCCAAAGTTACTAGGCTGTCCACTGTAAAGTTTTAGCAAATATGGCTTGTTGAAGGGAGTTTACTAAGCAGATGAACCCTTGAACCTGTTTGTGTGCATGTTGGTCAACCTTCTGCACACTCTTATACAGGGGTAGCCAAACTGCGGTCCTCCAGCTGTGGGAAACTACAAATACTATTGTGCATCTGCCTCAGTAGGCCATGCCTGTGGCTTCGAGACTTGCAATGCCTAATGGGACTTGTAGTTTCATCACAGCTGGAGGGCTGCAGTTTGGCTACCCCTGCTCTTATACATCTAGACACTATTAGACATTTTTGTATTAAAACTTTAATGCTTGTTCAATATATTGCATAGCATAGAAGTCCTTGGTACATACTCGTGACATTAAACCCTTCGCTTATAAAAAATAAATTTTGAATTCCATAAATCTTCTCCTAAAATCAGATTACATGATATGGCTATCCTCACTCCTATTTTAAAAGAACCAGCCTTGGAGATGAGATCAGTGCAGAGACCCCAGTTGGTATCATGAAATGTAGTCCCATGACATTGAGAGATTTGCTCTCCAAAACACACAGTATGCATGATTCAGGGAGGCCCAGTCATTCAATTCTATGGGCTGAGGGAGAGATAGAGGCCATGATTTTACTGGAGGGTCCTGCAGTGTACTACTACTACTCCCCACAGAAGCCTTCTCCCAGATTGGCACAGAGATCATGGATATCAGCATAGCGGTAATGGAAATGTATGGCACATTAATTAGCATTGAGAATTGCTACAGTTGGGTAAGACAATTAGCTGTGACTTCTACTTTAATACTTGTAAGTATAAAAGGTAGAAGAGTACTGTGAACAAGGCTTGTCCACATAAAAAATAGTATTTGCTAAAATCTAAGTAACCATTATAAGATGTATTTATTTTTTTCATTTTAGTATTTGTTATTTTTCTACCATGTGTTTAAAACACCTTTTGGATCATGTAGACGGGTGCTGTTTTTTGTGTTCCAAATGCACATAAAAAACAGATCAGCGGATTCCCATTTACTTCTATGGTATAGTGTAAATGACGGTTTTGACGTTGTGTTTTGCCTGCTTTGTGTTGCATTTCTTTGGTTGCCGTAGGTCCTGTAGAGAGATGTTTGAATTACAGGTAAAGCAGGTCGAACCTTTTAAATGCATGCGTTTGAACAGCACTGCGTTCAAAAAGAGTACATAACCACCCATCTACACAAGCCCCTTACTCTTTTCTCTCCTTCAGAATTCAGGAACAGCTCAAGTATTCAGCTTGGTTGCTGAACGTCGTAAAAAATTTCAGGAAATAATCAATCGCAGCAACAGTGAGGCCAACCAAGTTGTGCGGCCAAAATCGTCAGCACTAAAGTGGACAGCACCGGGTTCTACACCTCAGTTAACTACAGTGATTTTAGAGGTGAAGGAGAGTGTGTTGTCTCTGCTTATTAAACTTCACCAGAAACTGTCTGGTAAGACGGACTCTTATTGCCCTCCCTGGGTTACAGATCCAGACTGTCTTGCTCAGGCAGATCTTTCCAAGTATGTACATGGAGATGGGGTGACCGCTGTAGAAAGAATTTTAATGAAAGCAGCAATTCAGAGCCAATTAAACAAACTCAGCATTGATGACATTTGCCGGAAGACTGCACCCCCTGTTCCACCCAAGAAGTCTAGCCCTACTGAGAAGAAAACCTTGGACAAGGAAGAAAGGTAAGCTGTCCTTGTAATTCCTGTCATAATTTGTCATTTGCAATCATTCAGCATATTTAAATTACTTTTGTATGTGCTTTAAGCATTAGGATAGACATGTCTATGGATAGGACTCCAAATTGCATGTGTTTATATATTTATATGACCGCTAATGTTTAATCATTAACTTTTAACATTATTATTTATTAGGGATGTCCCAATGCCACTTTAAGACCAAGTACCAGTATTTGCCCTCAGTTACTTGCCCATACCAATTACCGATACTTTTTCTTAAATGGACATGTGAAATTTTTTCTAAAACAACAGACTGATGATTTTAGGGCAGTTTCTCACCAGAGCTAAATAAAGATGTTGCCAGAAATTAATACAAGTCCCCACACCAGCGCGCCAGTCCCCACACCAGCGCGCCAGTCCCCACACCAGCGCGCCAGTCCCCACACTAGCATTCTCACCAAGCTGCGTGCTGATTTCTCCTGGGCGACATGTCGATCTCTGCAGGGCTTTGCGGGCAGTTCCTATGCTGTGGAATGTCCGGGGCTCTACTGTGCTGTGTGTGGGGCTGTCCATGGCTGTGCCTGCGCTGGGAAGGAGGAGGACATATACAACCGGACAGGCATATGGACAGCTACGTGCAGGTCCCCAGCAGGCTGTCGAGGTCCCCAGCAGGCTGTCGAGGTCCCCACAAGCGTGGGAACTCGGACGGCCGCTGCAATTTGAAAATGTAAAGGGCCGGTATCGGCCTTAAGAATCGGTGAAGAGGGAGCATGGAGCCGGCTTCCCAGCCAATCAGGAAGCTGGGCAGCGTGTAATGACTCTTTGCCCGGCTTCCTGATACTGGAAGCTCGTGTATCGGACTAGGCATCGGAGCATTTGGGTGAGTACTAGTATCAGTGCATCCCTAATTGTCACCATGTCAAATGGGCTTCCCATGGAAACTAAAAGAGGCATTTTCAAAATACATTAAGCAGACATGGTCCACTGTTGTCAACATCAGGCAACCCAACCTAAAAAATGCATGCAGCCATTTCCGCAGTGCATATAGACATGAAGTGGCTGTGGGAGATAGAACAATGAGAAAGAGGCCAAAAGTATTTTATTACAACGAAAGAAAGTTGTTTACAGTGCGTAGACGCCGGAAGTGACATGCTTTCCTTCACTTCAGGTTTTACAACTGACAGTTCCTGGCCTCTGTGGACGAGGTGAATCTCTATTCAAGCACCATCTGTGCTTGATTAGCTTTAATTAAATCCAGAGGTGACATTATGGTTCTGTTAGACCCCCTATAATAAAATGCAGGG
>NW_017306433.1:380987-395772 GCF_000935625.1 Nanorana parkeri
AAGATAAGAACCAAGAGGGCTCTTAAGGTGCCCATACACCTTGCGATTATTACGATATTGGTGGGAAATCCCGAGATCGTACGATAATCGCACTGTGTATGGAAGGCGTGCGACCGTTTCTACTGTACGGTCGCACGTCTTTTGTCTTACGAGCAGGCTGGAAAACCCGCCGAGAATTGTACGATTGTCGGCGGGTTTGTGGCCTGCTCGTAAGACAAATGCCGAACGGGCCGGTGTGCGCAAGCGCACAGTGCCTGTTCAGCATTGCAGTCATCGGAGGCCCGCCCCTGAGCAGGGCGGGCCTTCGATGATCGCAAGTACGATCTGGGGCCAAGATGGGCAGATCGTACAAGCTTTTAATTAGCTTACAACCATCGCAAGATAGAAGTCTTGCGATGGTTGTAAGCTGTATGGGCACCTTTTAGAGAGAAAACAGGAAGGGTGCGCAGGACACAGGACAACTCTGAATTTCTGATGAGGTCAACAGGTTCTTTTGTTGTGTGTTTTTGTTTTTGTTTTGTTTTTTCCATTTATCAAGCATATAATGAAACGCTTCCAGTGGAATATTCACCAGACCAAAAGTGAGCGAATTAGAGACACTCAATGTTAGGGTTTACATACACTTTAATACATGTGTTGTACCGTACACTGCCATGCATCCAGATTTAGCAGCGATTTAACACTTTGTAATGTGCTGTATGATCTCTGTATGATGTGGTGAAGATTGGTGCAGTGGTCTAACAGAGAGGGTTCTGCTGGGACTGTGGACCACATTACTGTGTTTCCTAGGTTTATATTTAGAACGGTTCAGCACATTTTATTGCTGTGCCTTAGCTTGCAGGGTGGCCAGTATCACAAGGTGAATGCCACTTCCCCTAACTGACTTTCCACACAAACGCTTTGTTTGCCTGGCGTGTATCTTTGGAGGGTCCAATACACTGAAAAAGAGGTACTCCTAGATATTAAATAGCGGATACCTTCAAGGGCTTTGTGATCGTTAGATTTCGGAAGGGCATGTGTAAATCAAAATGCTGGAAACGTAATCATGTCCTCAATGGCCTTTTTAAAGGTTGGTTCAGACAGCCCCTGCAGTTTGGTGTTGGCTCTGTGGTTTGGCAGGTCATGTGGCATGTTTACAAATCGCAGTAGCCATTGACTTCTCTGAATGAATAAGAATTCACATTGCCATTGTCATGCAGCTCACACTGTGCTGCCTTCATTTCTTTTCTTGGATTTCAAGATAAGTTTTCTGGTTAATGAAGATCGAACAGCCTATAAGAGCTCAATGATGACCCATTTGTGGCGGCTTCAACCTGACGACAAAGACAAAAGGTGGCATTACCCACATGATGCGCTGTTGCCATAGAAACTGAGATAGAGCACTCGAGGAAAAGGCTGGGAAGCTTGCAATGTTTTTCAGCCTCGGTGTCTCGTCCCCGTGAGCCATCACGGAAAATTACTGAGCTGCACTGAATCTGTCACAGTTTGTTTATGTCCTCTTATTAAGGATCTCTATTTACAGTCAGGCTCGCTTAAGTTGAAGCATATCGGAGAGGGAGGCAAATGCATGCACAAGAGTTCTGTGCCATACGGACTCTACCCAAGATACAATTGCTGAAAATTTTTCATTTAAATTCTGCACAGTCGGACCTGCAGGGCTGGGGGGAGGGACGGCGATCTTTCAGAGTCTTCAGAAATAATTATTATGTTGGCTGCACAATGAACCTTTTCTGTAGCAGATATTGGCTCGCAAGCAGTAAAACTCGAGATTGCCCCTGGCGTACTTTGACGATGAAATGGAGGGGAGGAGGGGTCTCTTACGTAAATGCAAAGGCTAGAGGGGCCATGCAATTTGTTTTTCATTGGCGTTGGGTTTTTTCTAGTTTTTTTTTCCCCCCCATTTTTAGCTGTCGAAACATGATTATGTCAAGTTAGGACAAAAGTCAAACTTATACGTATTGCACACAAATCCATAGGCACGTTTACACAGCAGACGTATGCATACCATCTTTACCTCAGCTATTGTACAGTACATGCACAGTGACAGCGGACACAGATGAACTTCAGGATAACCAAATATTGTCTAAATATAAGAGGCACGTGTATTCTTACTGGAATCTTGGTGTGCTCTGTGTATTTTCTCCAGATCTGTGGATCAATAATCCAGTGTTAAAATGTGCAGAAGTTTCCTGATATAAAGACCAGTCACTGCTGCGCTCTCCACTTGTGCAGGGTGACTGGTCTTGTATCTGCACACCTTACCCTTCAGAATTGCATCTTTATTGACGCTCTTGCAGCATAAAGAAATATTGCGCAGTTCTGAAGCCTAATGTGCGAGGGCAACATACTGTATGCTTTATTTGATGTGGCACCATCCGCCAGTTGTCGCAGCACCATCCGCCAGTTGTCGCAGCACCATCCGCCAGTTGTCGCAGCACCATCCGCCAGTTGTTGCAGCACCATCCACCAGTTGTCCACCCCCCTCCCCGTAGTTTTCTGTCTAGAGGGTGGACTTTCTGGTTCCCTAGTACCACAGCTGCGCTCTGCGAAGGCTAAATCCAGCACAGTGATGCGTTTGAAAAGGCATTTAATGCACACAAAGTGGATTTCTATTTTTTGTGGTTATCGTGGTGGAAATTATAATTTTGTGCCCATTGGTCCATTCTAGGAGCCTGAGCCCAAGTGTAAATGCCAATCAATGAAACAGCTAGATTCAGACAGGAAACGGCAGGTACAGCACTGTGGGCCAATCAGGGGCAAAGGGAAAGAGTGGGGATGCTCCACCCTTGTGCTGTTAGCAGACTGCTGGTGGGTCAGTGACCAAGTTGTGTTGCTTCAAGCGAAAGTCCAGAATCCCAGATAAAGCCATCTTTTTGAAGTTGTACTCTGCGTTGATATGCATCTAAATTTTGCAAGTCCCCTGGAGCTCCATATCATTTTCTTTAAATGAGCCCCCTATGATTTATTGCAGCCACCTGATAATGCCTTTGCTGTCCTGAAGGTTGGCGCATCCTTCTGCTTTATATCATAAGGTTTACAGGCTTCTAGAATAGGCTGTTACAGTGGCACTTGTGGCATCTTCTATAAGTGTATATTTGCAAAAAAAATGCAGTACTGCTCTGCTATAACTACATATTTGCATTTAAAGCTCCTGAAAGTACAAACAAAAATGCTAAAAATGCACTCTCCTCTTAATTTCCTGTTTGGAGCTGACAGCGCATTTTGTTTTGTGGATTGATTGTGGGCTGAAATGTATATAAAACGGTGTCAGCCCTGCCCATTTGTCATTTCCTAACTACTGAATCCCTCCTCGTCTCCACAACATAGTGAGTAATTGTTCTATAGTTCAAGAAAAAACTGGAAGGGCTGATTAAGCTTCCTGAGATAACACAGGAAGTGTGAATGAGATCAACAAGTATTTTTTGCACCCATCAAGCAGATATAAAAATATATTTGGTATATTTAACAGATAAAAAGAAGCAAACAAGAGAAGTTCATTGTTAGGGCTGTGCCTTCTGACTGCATCAAGGGAAGGTCATGTCATCGCACTCTGCTTGGTAGATTTCCGCCCACTTCCAGAGCTAGTTAGAAGTCTTCTCTGTATGGTTTCCATGCTCCTTCTAAATCGTGCTGCCCTTGCGAAAGATTTTACTTGCAGCATCATTTACTGGTCAGCTTGAAAATGCCAGAAGAAGAAGCATCAATCGTAGCATGGTCCATAACATTAAAAAGATCCATGCATTTAATTACAAATGGGGGGTGAAGTTCCAATTTATGGTCCATTCACCTAACTATTCATTTTAATTAATCTTGAATGGACTGTCTATGTAACACAATGCAGCCAAAAACAGACTTTAATTTTTTTTACAGAATGCACCACAACACACAGTATGTGGGCTGTGTGGTGTATTGCAGCATGGATTGCTTGTTCCATAGTGTATGAGTGTGTTGAGTGCACTTCAGCCCAGTACACTTGCTGTTGTAACAGTATGGGTATGTTGCACTTTACTGTATTAGTGTGTTGGGGTGTCATTCAGAATGAATGGCACTTCAACTCAGTATGCCCTTTATGGTAGTACATGTTTTACCACAATGCATAGATCTAGGGATGCACTGATACCGATACTAGTAGCTGGCTCCTGGCTGATTGGCCAAGAAGCCGGTTCCCTGGCCAATCAACATCGAGGTAGCCGAACAGTGGGCTCCATGCTGATTGGCTGGAATGCTGACTTCCCGGCCAATCAGCATCGAGCCAGCTGTTCAGCCGAATCATTGCTGATTTTCCGGGAAGCCGGCTTGATGCTGATTCGTTGGGTAGCCGGCTTTCCAGCCAATCAGGGAGGCAGGACAATCCTCGCCGCCTGGCTTCCTGATTGGCTCGAGAAACCAGCTCGATGCTGGTAGGCTGGGAAGCCAGTTTCCCGGCCAATCACAATCAAGCTGGCAAAACAACCAGATTCCTGGGCAATCAGGAAGCTGGGCAGCATGTCATTACCCAATGCCCGGCTTCCTGATTTCCCGGGGAGCTGGCTCCAAGCACCGGTATCAGTGAGTACCAAAAGCAAAGTATTGGTACTTGTACTCAATACCGAAAAACGGTATTGGTGCGTTTTTTTTTTTTCCTGAATACACCCTCAGCAAAAAAATAAGTGATCAAGCTGGTTATATAGTTCATTCTACATTACATTTGTCATGTTCTTCCAAAGAGAAAAAAAAATGTAAGATCACTGACCATGGGTGTGCTGTCTGGCTGGGGCAGGTGGGTTACACCACTGGCTAAATAGAATTACAGCTCTCGAGTGCGAAGAAGGTTCCCACATACTGTATGCGTTGTCGGCGTTATATATAAAATACCTATAATAATAATGCATTCCAACTGCGTATTTAACAGTTAGCCTGACATTTAGCAGATGAATCAAGCCATAGGCTAAATGAAACAATTTGGATATTTTTTTAAGCTTGGGCCTTTTTAAAACATCCAGTGGAATGGCTTTTTATTTCTTCTGAAACAGCACTAAGTAATACTGCCCTCAGTATTGCATCGGTCTGCTAAATTGTTGATTTATATAGCGATCATAATGGTATATGTATATTACAAGGATGTATTTATTTTCAGCTAGTCTTTGCAGCATAAATCTAATTAATGTATATGCTAACTCATCTGGGCATAGTGTAATTTTCCCCAGACCTTTATAAGATATCCCTTATTAATACACAACATTTTATTTATAGCTATAAAATGAAATTATGTCGTATTTGATCTTATTTTTATGATTGCAGTCTTTTCATTGTTGTAGCAAATCATTCATAATTTTGATGATGCTTTGATGATATGCATTGTGTTTGATAGCCTTTAATTAGGAACCTTTTAATTATTCACTTTTTCAGAATTAAGGGGCACTGCATGGGCCCCATGCTATGTTTGGGCCTGGTTGCACTTGTACTTCTAATTTCTTTATGAAATAAAATGATTTATTGCTGTGGTTAATCTGACTTATTCTATAAAAATGTCCCTTTTATGCTAAGAATTGTTGTACAGATCAACTTTAATTTTAAAAAACAAAAAACAGTGGAATAGTTAAACTAGTTTATGTTCCTTTGTAACAGGCGCCAGAAGGCCAGAGAGAGACAACAGAAGCTATTGGCTGAATTTGCTTCAAGGCAGAAAAGCTTCATGGAGACAGCAATGGATGTGGGTAAGTACTGAGCCAGTCACCGTTCATTTTCCAGCATTTAACAGGCACGCTACATGTTGAGGGGGATCTGCTGCAAAGCAAAATACCAGCTTGAGAAGCCTTAGGAGGAAACTGATACTTTGACTCTCAACTCAGAATGATTAAACTAAGCACATCAGTTAGTCCAGGTACCCACACCCAGTGGTGCTGCACAACCTTTCAAAAGCTGAGCTCATGATATTTCCTCCCGCCCGTGCACCTTCTCCCAACTTTTCCGTAGAGATTGACACACAACTATCCACCCCTCCCCCCATGCCAAGGTCCTAGGTGTCATCCTTGACTCTGACCTCACTTTTCTTCCCCACATCCAATCACTATCCAAATCCTGCCGCCTTCACCTTCGCAACATCTCCAAAATATGCCCCTTCCTCACCAGTGAAACCACAAAACTACTCATCCACTCGTTACCTCTTGTCTTGACTATTGCAACTCCCTCCTCATTGGCTTACCTCTACACATGCTATACCGTCTTCAGTCTATCATGAATGCAGCTGCTAGACTCATCCACCTGACCAACCGCTCAGTGTCTGCCAATCCCTGCACTGGCTTCCATCCTCCACTCCCCCCTCTGCCAATCCCTGCACTGGCTTCCATCCTCCACTCCCCCCTCTGCCAATCCCTGCACTGGCTTCCATCCTCCACTCCCCCCTCTGCCAATCCCTGCACTGGCTTCCAATAGCCCAAAGGATAAAATTCAAAATATTAACAATGACTTACAAAGCCGTCCACAATTCTGCCCCCGGCTATATCTCAATCCTTGTCTCAAAGTATCACCCTGACCGTCCCCTCCGCTCTTCCAAAGACCTCCCTGCTTTCCAGCTCCCTCGTCAACTCCTCCGATGCTCGCCTCCAGGACTTCTCTAGAGTATCTCCCATCCTCTGGAACTCTTTACCCCAACCTGTCTGTCTATCTCCCACTCTGACTGCCTTTAGGCGATCCCTAAAGATTCATCTCTTCAGGGAAGCCTATCCCACCTCAACCAAACCACTCAACCATCACATTCTCAAACAATTCATCCCCACACAGCTACCTTCTCATGTATCACTTCCCCCTCCCTTTTAGACTGTAAGCCCCCAGGGGCAGGGCCCTCCATACCATCTTGTCTTGAATTGTATTGTGATTGTAATGTCTTCCTTATATTGTAAAGCGCTGCGCAAACTGTTGGCACTATATAATCCTGTTTAATAATAATACAGTATCCCAGGGACCCCAATTGTCCTCACTCCTGCCTCCCGTCTGGCACTTGGTTATTAAGAATGATGGATGCACTCACTTGACCAATAGTGAGGAACACGAGGTAGTGGGCCACATTTTTTAACTCATGGTGTGCTTTGGTTACTGCTTTCTTAATATATTCATGTTATGCTTCTCAATTAGAATTAGTAGCACTATACTATAATTTTTTTGGTTCCTTTCTCTGAAATTCCATAGTGGACGCTGTCAGTAGAATTTAACCAACAGTTGGTACTCAACAAAGCAAAATCTGGTCAGCTCAGGATGTAGACCTGAAAACAATCCACTATCCAGGTGGCTTCTACTGAAACTAGATTAATTGCAGCAGATTTTCAGTAAGGATTTTAATTGCTCCGTCTGGTTTACAGTTTGCTACCAGAAGAAATGGAGCAAAATCATATGCAATATATGTCCATGAAAATCTGACACTGTAGGAATGAGCACAGGCTTTAGTATATTTTCTGAAAATACGCAATTTCCCCTTCGGTTGAAAGTCATGTCCATCCATCACTCCTTTGGCAGTATACCATACTGTGCAGTCAGAATATACAGTGGATTTGTGCTGTAATGAGTATGCATTACATAACATTTGCAATTCTGGTCATAGCAGTAAATTGCCAAATCATATTTCCCAAATTGTTATGTCCTTAGCAAATGTCACTTTATTATCAATGCCATCATTTGTGTCTACACTGGCAAATATCGCTGTAGAAATATAAGAGGAATGTATGTGTTCAGGCTCCTCCCAAGTCAAAGCTGTTTCTCTACAGAAAACTCCGTTATTCAGCAGATTTGCTGTAGGGAACAAGATATGTGCCCATTTTTTAAAGGAGGTGACACAAATTCCCGAACACTTGTCATTTATGGAAACCAGTTAGAAAAATAAATTAGTTTTTACTGGTCTTTTGAGGATACTCTTGCTGGGCCCTGGCAAGATATATTAGTGTGCTAATAGCTCCTTTGATGCTGGGGGAATATCTTGACATAAACTGTTTTGCAAAGGAAAATTGAGCCTGTGGGCATATTGTGTAACTGTAGTCAGCAGGGTAAGCCCCCTTCTAACAAGCCATGTGTCCTCCGTGACGTCTGAGCACTTTGCTGAATACAAATCTGTATCAGTTAGTAGTAATTTGTTTTGTTTTTCTCCGGGGATATATATTAAGGGGATTTGCTTAATGTTATTTTTATCAAACTGTCATAATATTTTTATAACCTTGAAAAATACATTGTACCGTCTTTGCTCCATAGATATGCAGACTCTTCTTGCTGATCCTCTTTCTTCAAGGCTACATGGGTCTGCTGCTAATGTTGCTCTCTGCTCCTAGGGTCTGTCTCCTCTTTGGAGTTTTGCATTCGCTCAGTTGAGTGTGGCTGGATCCTTTTGTCCTTTTGGCTACGGTTTTTACCACAGTCATGCAAGACTTTAAGGCCCAAAATGCCCAGTTATTTGCTGACTCTTAGACTTTAGACTCTCGGGTCCCCGATTCAAGCTTACCGGTCTAGGCGTTACCCAACTCTCTGCTTTTGTGTGAGAGTATTGGGGCTGATGGTAGCCTATTTTGAAGCAGTTTCATTTACCCAGTTTCACTCCATATCTCTACATTTTAACATTCTGTCGTTGTCTGACAAGTCAGTTAGGTCCCTAAACATAGAGAACCAGGTTGTCCCTGGCTTGTGGCTCAGGAATCTGATTCTGCAATCAGGGAGGTCTTTGCAACTGATGTTGCCTGTTTGGGCATTGGAGGAATCTCATCTCCCAATCAGCATTGTAGAACTACGGGCGATTTGGCTGTCTCTGCAGCAATGGACTGTAGGAAGGTCATCCGATCTGGACATAAAAATAGCCTTACAGTAAAGCATACATAAGTGAGCTGCGTAAAAACAAATGACCTGTCTTCTGCATGTAATGAGCCTGGCCCCAAATACTCCATATTGAGTGTAAAATGGCATTAAGATAATGCAGAACTGTAAGATATCCCAGACTGCCTCATCCATAGACTGTGCAATGCCAGATATCATACTCCTGCTCCCAGCCCTGTCTGCAGCTATCCCTGATACATTTCAAGCAATCAGCTAAAGACACAGTTGAACCTAATTGGCTTCCAGTCCTTCCCCTCCCTAGCTGTGTTGTATATTTGCAAAAGCCTAATACCAGGTTAGATTTAGTTTTTTTTAAATACAGGTAGTAACTTATTAATTAATACAGAGCTATATTAATATTTTTTTAACTTCGTCTTTAAAGTGGATCTTTACCCCCTTTGACTAAAAATCACATCAACATACAGCTCTGCTTGCTGAAATGAAATCATCTTACATTCATTAGCTAAACATATTTTTATTTTACTTACAATTATTGTTTTTCCCACTTCCGGATCCTCTTTGGCACAAATGATATAATTGTGCCCAAGCATTGCATCCTGGGAAGGTTACATCAGTAGAGCATTGCTGGGAAATCTCATCTGTAATCTCATGAGATCTCAGGGAAAGGCATTTTCCTTCCCTGAGAAGATGTATATGGTTACATGTCCTTGTTACATGTGCCAGAGTTCCAGGAAGTAAAGGGAGATATATTAATCTTCCCTTAGTTAAAATGGCCACTGTGAGAAGACTGTGAAAGAAAAGAAACATAAGGTATGCAAAGAATACAAAGCCGGCAATTATCTAGAAGTATGTGTTTGTAGATTGTCATTACTAAACATTTCTAAAGGTGTATTTGTTGTCATTTTGAAGATATGGGTAAAGGTCCGCTTTAACGTAGAGAGTTCGGTGAAAACCTACAAGGCTCTATTTTGCTTCCTAAGGGAGAACTTTTGCAGTGCAATTGGCTAGGAGAACTGAAGTGTGTTCTTCCTGCACTTGCTGTATATACACACACATTTTAGGTGATGGGCAGTTGATTCCATATGTTAAATCAAAAATCAAATTCACCAGTTTTTCGGTATCGAGTACCGATATTGTTTTCCCGGTACTCGCCGATACCGATACTGGAAGTCCCATTAAGGAAACCAGGCAGTGTGTATTGACTCGCCACCTGGCTTCTTGATTAGCCGGGAAACCAGACGGCGTGTAAAGACTCTGCACCCGGCTTCCCAATTAACTGGTAGGCGGTCTCCATGCTTCTCGTCACTAGGTGATTGGTCAGGAAGCTGGCCAATCAGGAAGCCGGGCACCATGTAATGACGCGGTGCCTGGCTTTCTGATTGGCCGGGAAGCCGGCTTCATGTTCCCTCGTCATCTCGTGAGCAGGAAGCCGGGCACTGTGTAATGACGCGGCGCCCGGCTTCCTGATTGGCACGACACGAGATGATGAGGGAGCATGAAGCCGGCTTCCTGGCCAATGAGAAAGCCGGGCGCCGCGTCATCAAACGACGCCCGGCTTCCTGATTGGCCAGCTTTCTGACCAACCAGGAAGACCGGCAAGCGGGTTACTACAAATGACGAAGGGAGCATGGACCAGGTTTCGTGGCCAATCAGGAAGCTGGGCAGCGTATAATAACTCACTGTCCGGCTTCCTGATACCAGAAGCTCAAGTATCGGGCTAGGTTTCGGAGCATTTGGGCGAGTACGAGTACTCGCCCAAATTCTCGGCATCGGTACCGATACTAGTATCAATATCGGTGCATCCCTAGTCATTACTAAACATTTCTAAAGGTGTGTTTGTTGTTATTTTAAAGATATGGGTAAAGGTTCACTTTAAAGGTGTTACTTTAGTAAGCACAAAGTTATATAAGTAATCTTGAACAAATATTTTCCAATATTAACATAATGCACTCAATGTACCTTTTTAAAAAAAAACAAACAACAACCTCATTGCCTTAGCCTTAAATTGCTATATATTCCGCATGCAAATCGCTCCTCTAGTTACACATTGCAAGGAAATTTTCCTAGCGGTCACACTACTCTTTCTTTAACAATATGATTTCCTTCCTCCCTGTTCTGTATTCATTGTTTTTTTCCACACAACCACCACCAATATGGAAAGTTATATTTATATCATAAGAAGAAGTGGGTGAAAAATAGCCAGCCACATGAGATATTGCTGAATGAGGCTTGAAATAACCCAGAATTCATCTAAACACTGATCTCTTCTATCGGGGGTTAGAGGTGTTATCAGGAGATAATGCAGAGCTCAGAAACCTGCGTCACAGGGTAGTCACCCTGGTGTGACAAAACCTTACTTCTAATGCAGTCTGTGCAAAGAACAGATTTTACTTCACCATTTTTATTTTTGTTTCCATTTCTTTTGACAGGCTAACCACGCACCTCAGTATGTTACTGCTGCTAAGGTCAATAACAGTCATTAGCATTCATCTACTTTTGTCTAATTTTTTTTCTTCTCATCTTCAGCCCAGTGTAGCGAATAAAATTATTTTATTAAAGAGAACTTCACAAGATTCAGTAATAAATATGTGAAGTGAAATTCTGCTAACCTGTGTTTTTTTTCTGAATATGTTCTTTAAAGGGTATAACTCGTACTCATTCAAGTTGTGGCCCTGTGGCAGGATATTGAAAAAAAAATGATGTAGTTGTAAAATAATTTACACTGATCCTTCTTTTCTTTTTTTTTTTTTCTATACAGAATCACCGGAAAGTGATGTTGCCATGGAGATAGCTGCATCAGAGCAGCAAGTTTCTGAGCCATCATATGATTGTGTTATATGTGGGCAGAGTGGCCCATCTACAGAGGACCGCCCAATTGGCTTAGTGGTGTTGTTGCAGGCATCATCTGGTAAGTTTCCTGTTACAATACAGTTAAAAACAATGATTAAGTGCTGTCTTTCACTTTCCGTAGTTAAAACAATTGGGAAAATATTTAAAGTCAACCAAATATGGGACAATTTTCATTAAGAATGCTTAGTCACAAACATGAATAGATAGGTAACAGTTTCAGATTTTTAGACTAGACGATATCTAAAGGGGTATAGTGCAGAAAAATGATTTTCCAGCTTATTTCTGCCTGTTGATTTTAATAGTGTTCTCCTTGCTGGATAATGATCTAAAATCGAAAACTGATATTGGGTCCGCCTACTAACTGAAAAAGTAAATAAGGAGACCACCACCGAGAGAACATTTTTGCTTGAAGGACTGATCTCACATAGCTGACACATCCAGACAAAAGTGGTTAATAAAGGTATGGTTACAATCAATGTTGTTCCTGCCTCCTAAGAAGGGATGGAAAGCATTGTGTAGGGGTAAGGAGGGGTTTTTTGGTTTTTTTTTAAACTCTTTTATGTCCCTTTACTTTATGTCCCTTTTAAGCCTCGTTCACACCAGATGCAGTGCGTTCCGGCCCGATTCTGGCCAGAACCCACTGCCTCGCATAGCGGCTGGCTCACTTTGTACACATGTTCATCCATTGAACGCAATCTTTTTTAAGCTGCCAGTCACGGCAGACGCACGTCTTCATGTTGCGAGCATTTTCACGCACTCAAAAATGTGCAAAACGTGCACACAAAAAAGCTAGCTGAACGCACGCTTACAAACACACAAAAAAGATGACACCTAGGTGTGAACAGGGCCTTAGACTAAGGAGAAGCAATACACTGATGAGATTATTCCTCTGCATACTTTGCTCTCCTCCTCTCAGCATGTTCCCTGTCATCACATACGCCCTGCACCAGAGCCTGACTGGCATCCTCCCTCTCCCAATCTGAGTGCTGCTCTACAAGACATTGCAGTGGGTTGCTATCGGGATACCAAAGCATTTACAGCAGCTGCGTTTAATAATCTAAAACTGAGCTCATTTAGTTCTTCTTACTTTTTTCCACATGGAAATAGGCTTTTAAATAGTTCTGAGGGAGGGAATTTTCACAAATTGACTGAGTCTACGTGCCCACCCTTTAGCTTTGGCAAAGTATGCTTAACCTGACTGCAAGGGATCATGGGAAATTGTCTAAGATGTGAATTGATAAGTGGATTTATGGGACTTTATATCTTGGTTGTTTCTTTCCAATGTAACCTAAACTGTTCACGGATAGTTTTTATTTATTGCCCCTTTTAAGTTTCACTTTTATGTTTTATTTTTGTCATATGCTTAAAGTTTTGGGACATCGGCGTAAAGCGTCTGAGCCAAAGAAGCTTCCAACAAGTGAAGAGGAACAGATATACCAGGAGGGGACATGCGCTGCAGTACATGATGTCCGCCTTACAGTGTTACAGCGGCATTTCAAGGATGTAAGTGCTAAACAGTCTTGTCACAGGAGTCGTGAGCTCCATGTCTTATTAGCAGAGCCAACCATCATGTGTGATTTGTAGCCTACTTTAAACCAGTGTGGATGTTTCAAATAGATGGTATCCAGTTTTAATATGAATTAATTAGCTTTGCAGCTTTCCAAGTAATGAATGATAATGAAGACTTTGAACTTTGCACCAGTCATCATTCAAATGTATATGTGTTGTATTAAGCAATAGGACTGGCAGTGTGCCAGTGGTGGTACATTGAAGGAAGGGCCTTTTTAAACAAGACAACACTGGACTTCCCGGATGATTTTTAGTACTGTGCATGTGACAGTTGGAGCCTCTGGTCCTGTGTCTGCAGAACCTTGTACAGTCACGAGGGGTATACCATCTGGAATATAAGTTTAGCATTTTCCTGTGTACTTCCCAAGGAATTGATGAGTAACAGGGACGTGGCAGAATCCCTTTTTAAGAAGCAGACATCAGTGTCTGTAAAGGCTCACAAAGTGGCAGAATGTGCTATTTGCCTCTCTACTATATGCAGTGCCTCATGCCTCTCTGTTACACACAGGACATCTTGCCTGTCTGATACATTTGTATTAGAAGCAGTGCCTTGTATCTTTCTTTTACACACAACACGCCTCTCAGACTTTGATGTGTGTTAAACTGTTCATACATGTTAAGAAGTGTTTACCCAGTCTCCTAAAGTTAGGTTGAATGGTGCTAAAATGAAAACATCTTTCATTTGAGAGCAAGGTGTAGTTGGTAATAGAGATATATATGTATGTAAATCTATACTTTTTTAAGCACTTGCTGACCGGGGTGTTTACACCCCCTTCCTGTCCAGGCCATTTTTCAGTATTCAGCGCTGCGGTACTTTGATTGTCATGCAACGCTGTACTGAAATTAATTTTATACCATTTTTTGGGGACAGATAGAGCTTTTTTTTGGTGGTATTTAATCACCACTGGGGTTTTTTTTTTTTAATGTAACAAAAAAAGTACCTAATATTAAAAAAAAAATGGTTTTCCCTTTATTTTAGAAAACAATTATTTTTTACCCAATTTTTTGGTAAAATATAAAAGGCAGGGTCACGTCGGGTAAATAGACACCAAACATGTCAAGCCTTAAAATTGCGCGCGCTCGCGAAATCGCAAAAAAACACCATCGCCAAAATTTGCCATAGACGACGCTTTAAAAGATTTTACCGCTCATCAGTTTAGTGTTATCAGTAATTGAGGGCCCTAGAATTATTGCTCTCATTGCGGCGTTCGCGGCGATATGTAACACGTGCAGCATAATTGGAGCAAGCGCCGTTTTTGTGTGTAGGCGCATGTAACACATTTTTGCACATCTATGTGGGAGTGGGGGACTTTAAAATCATTTTGTGGGGGTTTTTTTTGTTTTGTGTGTGTAAATTTGTATGTGATAACAAATTACAGTTACAGGTCCCCTTTATGGAGACATCAGGGGTCTCCAAGACCCCTAATGTCACCTAGGGACCCCCAGAGAAGCTGATGAAGCACAGATCTGCTTCATCAGCTTCTCTCCGGTTTCTGTACCGGAGAGTGACAGAGGAATGCGGAAGTGATGTAATATACATCACTTCCTGCATTCAGAGACCGGGAGGAGAGTGGAG
>NW_017306433.1:395907-408715 GCF_000935625.1 Nanorana parkeri
TGGGGGGGGGGGGGGGGGGTGCACCCTCACTTGCATCATACAAGCGATCGGGTGTCTTTACAGACGCCGGACCGCTTGTATGTAAACGGCCATCGCGGCCCTTTAAAATCCTGGCGGGTTCCCGATCATGCGCGCCAGGGGCCGCGCGCAGGCACGAAGGACATCTAAAGACGCCCACCCGCATCCAGGAGACTCCCGTGCGATAAGTGCATTTTTACATTAAGTTTATATTTTTTAAACGTGGGTCTAAAAAACAATTCTTAGTTGACCTACAGTTCCACTTTAAGGAGGAAAATGCCCTCTTTGTAGCGATTTTGAGGCGAAAGGACTCTCCTGAAGCATAAGAAGGTCCTGTCGCCTATCAAGCATATGTGTTATGGAGGTATAAGAAGTAACCAATAGCCAACTAAGAAATGTTTGCTGTAAATTGCAGTCAGATTGGCTAGTAGGGTTACTGGACACCATTTTATCAAGTAATCCTCCTTCTGCAGACTTTACTTTGTAGCCATTCTACATACATATGTTAAATACCACAGCAAAGTTTCTAATTCACTCCCTTGTAATCTCTGGCCTTGACTACTGTAATTCCCATGTTGTTGGCCTACCACTAAACACGCTATACCCCCTACTGTCTATCATGAACACTGCTGCCAGACTTATCCACCTTACCAGCCGATAAGCATCTGCCAATCCCCAATCCCTCCACTAGCTCCCACTTGTCCAAAAAATAAAATTCAAAATGCTAAAAATTACATACAAAACCATCTACAACTCTGCCCCAAACTAATGTCACCCACCTCATCTCAATATATCATATAAACGATCCTCTCCGCTCCTCTTAAGACCTCCTGATCTCCAGTTCTAGTCAACTCCACATTCTCAAATAATTCATCCCCACACAGCTACCTCCTCATGTATCACTTGCCCCTCCCTTTTAGATTGTAAGCCCTTACCTTCTTGTATTGTAATTGTAATGTCTTCTTTATATTGTAAAGCGCTGCGCAAACTGTTGGCGCTATATAAATCCTGTATAATAACGATAACTCCTCCCATGCTCACCTCCAGGATTTCTCCAGAGTGTGTCCCATCCTCTGGAACTTTGTACCGCAATCTGTGCGCTTATTTCCTACTCTGTCCAGTGATGGCAATGAGCCTAGCTGGAGCTGCTGTAAACGTATATGTAGAGGCTGATTTCCTAAAGGAGTTGAGTTTTTTTTAGACAATGTGTGAATATTCTCTTCTGATATCTGATCATGTTAAAAACAACTTCCTGTGCACTTTTTTCATCTGAACTATTTTCATTCAAAGGGAAGATGAATTTGCTTCTCACATGATTATATATTCAAGCAATTTATCGTGTGAAGTTTTTCTTTTAACTCCTTTCTTTTAACTGAAAGCAGACATGACAGTAGAATTGCTAACCAGGGACTAGTATGTTGTCAAAGCTTCTGTTAAGGGCTTGCGCACACAGCTGTCAAAAGGAGGCAATCCTTGTGCAGACTCTACAGCCAGGGCCGGATTTACTCTCTCTGATGCCCCAATACCGGGTTCCTCAATGAGCCCCCCTGCCTCGGTCGCTATGGCATGTAAGGGTGCTGGCTGTCACTGACACATCTCAGCAGTGGCCGCGGCGCATTTCCCGCTGCGGCAGATGAGAGCGGTGTTCGGAAAGGAGGAGGCGGGGCCCGCCTAAGAGCAACCCCGCCTCCTCTTACATTACTGGCCAGCGACCTAATAGCAGGTGGGGCAAGTGATGTAAAGGAGGCGGGGCCCATCAATAGCAGAGGAGGCGAGGCCCGGGGACGGAACAGGAGTCGGGGCTTGGCGACCACAGAGGGGGACAGCGCTGACAGGTAAGAGATCTCAGACCCTGCAGAGCCCACTATAGAGCATCTATGGTGGGCTCTGCAGGGTCACTCTCCGGTGGGCTCTGCAAGTGGCATAACTAGCAATCACGGGGCCCCATACAAAATTTTGCTATGGGGCCCTGTGATTTCTAGTTACGCCCCTGGCAGCATACAAGTGTTCTCGGCAACATCGATGAGATAATTTGTACAAAACAAGCGCAGGTTTCCCGCTGTACATTTAGCTCTGCTTGCCCAAAGCAGGGTTAAATGTAGAAAACAACTACCGGCCCGGAGCTGCATGTCCCGGCCGTCGGGAGATAGGAATTCCACACCCATGCTGTTGGCCTTGTGGACAATCCGGCCCTGTCTATAGCTCCTCCTGCTGTCTCACATGGTAAATAATAAATATTAATTTCAGGTGGTTTATGTTTACCTGACTAAATAGAAATTAGAAATATTTTAAAACGTGTTCAAAACACTCTACTTTCCCTTTTTGTTTTCTCATAGCTTCTCGTCAACCTGTGTGTGTGATTTTTATACCTGTCTGGTGTGAACATGCTGCATGAAAGGCAGTTTGCTATTTTCACCCATCTGTTTTATTTCAAGCCATCTCTCACTTCAGGCTTTGTACTGCCATCCATCATGTGTTGAACATACCTAGAGGTGAGCGAAGATTTATGGGCTCGATATTCGAAACAATTAGTCTGTGAATCACCAGGAACAGATTTTTGCCACAACAACTGGCATGAAAACTGTCAGTGCTCTGCAGATTTGTGTAAGGGAGTAAAGCAGGAAGCGTGCTTAATACATGCCAGCAATTAACAAGGATGTTAAACCTGTTCACTTCTTAGAATAAGCTGCTGTTCTGTAAATATACCTTCTTGTTCCTTCTTTAGAGCAGAGCTTTTCATTTATAATCTCATTTCAATACACTTTTATATTGGAGTTGCATTTTATAATATATTTAATATAACATAAATAAAATACTTGTATAAGTGGAGGTTACAGAACTATTTTAGGTGCATTCACCAATACTAAAGAAGTCCATGTGGAGATTGTTCCTTTACACATGTTACACAGACATTTAGGGACTCGGTTGAAAGGGTTTGGTTTGCTTAGAACTGCTTCTCTCGTCAAACAAGCTTTGTGTCCAGCGCAACCCCAACGGAAGACGAGGCAATTTGCCTTGTCATGGATGGTGCCCATTCACACCACCGCATTGCGGTAGGAATGCGGTGGTATGCGCTGAAAAAAATGGGCCATGCCTTTTTTCAAAACAGTGGGATGTGAGATGGTACAACCACCTCACACCCCACTGTGCTCGTAGAACTGAATGAAATGTCACTTGTGATTATTTCAATAAAGTTCTAACAAAAAAAGTACACAATGCGCCAGGGCACTGCACACCAGATGCTATGCTTTTAGTGCTGCATCTCGTGTGAATGAGCCGTTAATGGGAATGCAAAAGCAACTTATAGTAGTTTTAATGCAGCTTAGGGGGATGTTAAGTGTAGATCAGAATAAGACCCACAGCAGGTCAATGAACTGCGTTATCTCTCATCTCAAACTGATTTCAAATGCAAGCAGGATGCATCTGAAAGCTTGTTGCATTTACCTATTGACACAAGCCCAATGCAGCACACTAGATGCCATCGCACTGCTATACAGGGATCTACATGGAGTGTACAAATTGTACACTACCAATAAAGTAAAAAAAAAAAAAACATGTAAACAGTGTCAGCTCCAACAGAGTGTGATACAACGCTCACTGCCGGAGCTGCTACAACGCACTAGCCCACCCGCTGATAGGCTATAGTGAACAGGCCCTGAAGTTTCACTTTAAAATCTTCTTTGTGAAGCTGTGTACACCAGTCGCTTGCTTTAGATTAAACAGAATACATGGTGCTCTTGGAATGTCCTATTCTTACATATAAATAAACTCCTGTTTTTTGTGTTTTTTTTCTTTTTTCCTTGAAGGTGACAATGGCTAAGTATTCGTCTGCCAGGCAGTAGCTAGAGGCTTTTAAAAGCCGAGTTTACCCTCTGCTGTCAAAGGAAATTGATTGTTTGTGTTTCAAATGTATTCTTTTGTATGTGACAAATGGAATTGCCAGAGTGTGATTAAAGTACCTAAAATTTCTTGTGAATTGGTTTGGCCAAGTATTGATTGTTCAGGTTTGTGAGCAGATAGATGTGCAGTGATGGCTGACCGTAGGTCAAGCTTTGGGTGCTTTTACACATGAGCTTGTCTGTATGAACTAGGAACATATAATAGAGGTTTTACAAATAGAATTTTTCATTTCCTCCTAATTAACAGGCAAAGATTGCCAGTGTTTAATGTTTGGGTTCAATGCTACCAGACAGCTGAAATTATCCTGCCCATTTTACTATGCTGGGGCATACAGTTTAAGAATTTGGCTTCATCAATCATAGTCGATTGGAATTGTACCTGGCCTTGTGTCACAAGAACTAAACACCAGACACAATTCAAATCATTTCTAACAGCTGGGATGTTTTTGTCTTCAAACCGTAAGCTTTCATCAAACTGCGTGTGAGGCTGGTTCTTTTAAAACTCTGCTGCCAATCAGATTTACATTGGGCAAAGCCATTCTGGTCTTTCCCAACTGGGGTTAAATATAGCTTTGTAGTGACGCTGTCACCAAAAGGTGAGAGCACAACAAATAAGGTCTAATAAATGCTTACTTGCAGCATTTTCATTAATTTTTTTTTTTCTTTCAATGTGTCTCTAAACTTGCTAGAATATGTGGCTACTTCAGAAAGTCAGTTCCCTCCTTCCTTGCATATCTTAGCCCTCTCCCTTTTTGGGAGTTTGTGTTGGCCAAGCTCCGGAACCCCCACCTCTCTACATACCTGCTTATGTAGCAGCTGGGGAATGAGAACAGAGAAATGCCACAGTTTTTACTTGAGCTGGAGCAGCTGATATCACATCCAAGATGGCGGAGCCCAGCAGAAGTTTCAGGACTTTTGAATGTCTACACAAGGGAGGCTTTTACAAGCATACTGTATGCCCAAAATACAGTGAATGCACATTTAAACTTATGGGAAGGGGGTTGTTGAAGTGAACAATGGTCTCTGTGGTCTGGCAGTAGGGTCTCTGTAACACATGGGTCCCTATGCCATTACTTCTTCTATGTTTTGTTACAGCTTCTGTGCAGTGATAACCTTATTCTGCATTCTGCGTAACCCATTGCAGCCAACTTTGGGGATATCTTTAGTATAGGTTGAAAACCTAAGCTGGAATTCCTCTTTTAATTTTAGAAAGCGGCGGTTTGCAGTACCTTATAGCAACAACTTAAACGTGATATCACTGGCCTTCCAATTTTAGGCTGGTGAAAGCAGATTTCTGTTTGATTGGCTCTGCCTTTCCTTTGTATTGTTAAATAAGCTTTTAGGTTTCTGTGAGATCTTTACAATACAATGCCCAAGTGAAATAAAGCTTTCATTTATGATTTGATTGCGTGGTTTTGGTTAGAGAAAATAAGTGAAATACTATTTTATGTCCTTATGCTGTGCAGCCTGTTGCCGTCCCGCTGAGAAGCCTTTTCAACAGACTCATTAGATATATGCAGGTGCTAGTTTGGTCAGTACTTTAAATAATAATTCCAGTCATTTCAATATTTTGTTTTCTCAGACTATAATTCCTCTAATTGTGAATGTTGTCTGTATGTCTTAGTAGAGAGAGCACTGGTGTCCTGGGTTCAGTATTGACCACTACCTGCATGGTATTTTTGTGTGTGTGTGTCTGTCTTTATGGCACTAGAATAAAAATTACCTGAAGGAATGGTTCATTTCATCTATGAAGAACTGCAGCTTATATTGAGTCTGTCTGAATGTATAACAAATAATTAATTAATGTCTTTTGATTTTTCCAGAGTTCTTGCCTTCAATCAGTGTCTATAGGCTGGGAAGGAGGTGTCTATGTACAGACCTGTGGCCACACACTCCATATAGACTGCCATAAGTCTTACATGGAATCATTACGTGTAAGTAGTATTACTAGCAAAAGGTATATGTAATACAAGACTGGAGGGAGCAGATTGCTGCGACTGCTACATATGAGGATAGCGGGATTGACACTTGGGGATCATATTTAGAGATTAGCTTGAGCATAAGTGGGACCTTGCTTGGCATTGAGCTCCAGCTTTGCAGCTATGCCAGTCACTCTACTGGCCGATAATGAGTCAGTTGTTGGGGGAGGGGCACATTTCTGAGCTTGCATGATGCCTAGTGTGACTTATTAGCACGTGGATCAGGTCCCAGTTTTCATTAGTGAAAATAAAGGCCAAACTTTTTTTTTTTTTTTTTCTTTTTTGGATATAGTGGGAAAAATATAATTTTTCAAGTTTTTATTGTTGTCTTGTTCCCTGCTTTGGATATTTATTCTATTCGAATCTCCCCCCAATGACCAGACTTGTCACCAGGACTGAAAGTGAGGGAAAATCCAGAATTTTACGTTGTCGCCAGAAGAGAAATGGAGGGAAAAGTTTCCAATGAGGACACTTGAGAGATTTCCTCATCCTTTTGTGTCCACAGAACAGGCCTCACTTTGGCTTTAGATAGATTTTAACGATTGGATATGGAAGCCTTAGCTGTGTGATTTTCTAACTTCTTTCAGGAGCATGTTTTATTAATGTTATATGATTCATATTATCCTTTTTATTTTCAGAATGACCAGGTCCTTCAGGGTTTTTCTGTTGACAAAGGAGAATTCACATGTCCTCTCTGCAGGCAGTTTGCAAACAGCGTCCTTCCGTGTTTCCCCAATAACAGTGTGGAGAGAAGCCACTGGCAGTGTCATTCTTATGGGAACAAGAGTATGCAAGAGCTCATCAAGGAGGTGGAGGAGCTTCAAGAACAGCTGGGAACTTTCCCAGTAAGCATCAGTGTAAGGCCAAAACATCTTGTTACTTTCGCTCTGTCACCTCATCTCCTCATCTGTCAATTGCCATCCCTACTCTAAGTGTAGAGAGATGATTGGTTATTTAATCGATGTGCCTTTTTGAATAACACGCTTGTAGAAAATAGGTGGGATTATTGTGGTGATGACTAGTGGGCTAGAAAGCATTCATGCATATCATCTAGCAGTAGGGGTGATTTTAATAAACTAGCGTAAATTCAAAAAAGCTATTACCAAATTGTAGTTGACTGTTTTTTGGAGTTAAGAACTGAAGGGATGGAAGGGCTCAAATAACTCTTTATAATACTATAATGTATAGAGAGGATATATAATGTTCTTTTTATAGCTTAGATACTGAGAACTCCAGGGATAAGATATGCTGACCAGAATTCCTAAATTTGTGAATAGAGTTCTTCCACATTTGTATGACTGCTATAGCAAAAGGTCCTAACATCTGATATTCACATGCTTGTCTTATGTGAATTCATTAGATTCACCACCTGCAATGGTGGCTTCCACACTATCCCACACTAACCTAAGCTAAAAGCAGACCTAATAAGAACGAGGCAATGGCTAAAAACTACCTCTGGAGATGTTAGGAAATACGAATTCATGGTGACAGGTCCATTGAGTTAAAGGAGGTTTTGGCAAATGTTCACTTCCCATGGTTACTGTGTGTTGCCATATTCATGACTTGCACTCGCACATGCTATTCTTTTCTTTTAGTCAGAAACCAATTTAAGCAAGGAAATGGAGGCAGTGATGAAAGATATCAAGAGCACCACTCAGAAGAAGTACACTGACTACAGCAAGACGTTGGGTTCCCCTGACAATGATTTTCTGTTCATGTACTCTGTCGCCCGGTAAGTGTCCTTTTTTACACTGTACTCGAACACCTACCGATATTATTAGGCATACCATCTCTCAATAGTATCTCTGGTATTTCTATACCACTGAAAACGATATGGTAGAAGATGAAATTCAAGCTTGGATAGAGATGGAGTGGTGTGGTCATTTGCTTTTTGCATCTGGTAAATTTACTTACTCTTATTAACTCTCATTTTACTTAATTGTGAATAGAGGGTTCTACAGAATGTGATGCAGCTTTTTCTTTCAGGTTAGCAACTCTCATTTTCTTTGCAGCAAACTGTGGTCAGATAACTTAGTCTAAGTTGTAGATGGGATTCTTTTTATACTGGTTTGTGTGTATAATGAAGGCTCTGTGGAAGCCAAAGGAAGAAGAAAATGGCAAAGTCTTCATGGCTTTCTTGTCAAGCCTATATTTATTAAATACGGTTTATAAGTTTTATTGAATCACTCATCACACAGTTGTAGGCATTCTCCAGTCTTTCTTTTTATGGTCTTATTCATTTAAAGAAGAACTCCAGGTAAAAATTGTATTAACCCTTGCAGTGGGGCTACTCCTGGGACTGCAAGGGTTAAGTGCTCGATTGGGTCTAGAGATCTTTTGAGGTGGATGGCTGTGACAGTGCTCCCTCCTGCCTGTCGTCTCCTCCACTGAAGCAATGGTATGACCCTTGGTGTCCTCACTTCTTCTACTCAGTGTGATGGACGTGATGACTTAGGTACCTTAGACTTCTGCAGCAGAGGGGGAGCTAGGCTGGAAGGACCAGTCTAAGAGAAAGCTGGCTCGGAGTATCAGGTTAGTATAGCTTTCCTATTTTCCTCCCTAGGTGAGCAGTTAATACTTGCAGTGCTGGGATAGCCCCACTGCAAGGGTTAAAACATTTGCCCGGAGTTCTTCTTTAAGATTTTTCTTGGGTTGCTTTCACACCATACACAACCTGCTTTACATTTATTATGAAACATGGTATTGTTATAACACAAAGTGCCCTGTGAGCTTCCTACATTCATGTTCCATTTGAATACAGTCTTACTGGAGGACTCTTGTGCAACAGAATAAGATCATTCTGCTGTATGTTTCGATTAAAGGGGACCTAGTATTCACAGGCCGGATTAAGTAAAACAAAGTAAATGCTAAAGCAAGTCATGCACATATAGATTTTCTATTACCCCCGCAGGCTGAGCAAGAGAAAATTACTGGATTTCCCCATTCACAATAACATCGTCGATGGAAGAATCTCCTCTGCGGCTGCCTGAACTCCTGAATAGTGACTGCATCTGATAGGATGGAGTCACTGTTCGGCCAAGAATTTTTTCATCCGACTCAGTCAATTTTTAAACCATGCTGGCTGGTGCTGACAAGTCTATCAACAACTTAAATGTTGACCTTTATGTAGAAGGGAATAGCAGAAGCTCTTTATTAATATTTAAACAAAATCCAAAGTTACTCCTGTGAATATCCTTCTAATTTGTAATAATTGAAATATAAGACGCATGTTAAACCGGTAATGAAGTGTCAAAAGTAAGACAGTGATGCTATAAAAACAATGCAGAGTTCTATTCTGTATTTGTGCAAACAACTGGTCAAATCTTTACATTTCCTAACAACAGATCCATAGGATGTATTTTGGAAAAGGCCATAATTCTGCATTTGTAAGCCTTTTACTCTACATTCTTTAAGAAACGGAAAAATAACAGAAGTAGAAAACAGCATTCCGCTCCTATGCACATAATTTCTGCTCTTGTTTCCATTGCGCCGACGGTAGACAATTTTGCAAGCCGTGCGAATCGCCTGAGGAGAGGTAAATTCCCGGTGGATGCCCTTATCAGCAGAAACCAGATGCAACCCCGAGCAAGAGTATTATCAATGTTAAATTGTCTTTTTCCCTTGGAGTAGAGAGGATTAAAACATTCCGTTGGAAATGGGTGGCATTAGCAGCACAAACTTAGTGATGGTAATACATAGAGGCTGTCTTCTGTGAGCAATGGAAAAATATCTCTAAAGAGCCTGAGAAAAATTGTTGCTGACATAAGATTTCAGGACCATTGCTTGCATTAATTTTCTATTCATGAAATCTTATTTAAGAAGCTTAAAGAGTTAAATGACGTCACTGGAATCTGCTGGGAAGCATGGAACACACACACACACACACATTTCATATCTTTATTTGTCAGTATTGCAGATGATTTTGTAGCAATATTCTTAAAACATAAGATATTTTTGAATGAGGAAATACAAATATAGATAATTACCATTCTGGTTTTGCAAAATGTGGGGTTTAAAGTGACATTAAGGGCAAAAGGACTTACCTTAAATGATGCCTCTTAATCCGATCATCTTCTTTCTTGTAGTTTTCAGCTGTCCCTCCAGCGCTGGTGCGGGTCTCCAATCCAGCGCTGACTCCTCTGTCCTCCTCTTAGCTCATGTCCCACGGAGTCTGTGCGGTGTGCACGCTGCTCCATAGACTTACCTTGTGTCTCTCCTCGTCTCCCGGCCGAACATCTGAACTGCGCATGCGCCCGCCTCAGATATTCGGACGGGAGCGCGCGGAGAAGACTCTGGTAAGTATTAACCCTTTGAAAAAATGTGTGTGGGGGGTTAATCGTTTGCTTGCTGGCAGTAGATATATGCAAAAACCAGTGAGGGTTTAAATACCCTTTTAAGGTTTATATGGAAAGTAATTCCTTCCTTACCATTAGACCTGTGCTGGCTAATTAACTAACTGGTTTAATGTCAAAGTGAATGTAAACCTAAGAACACAGATGTCATATATGGCAGCTTATCAATCCTTACATGTGGTGGCCGCATTCATTTCCCTTTTTTAGATTTGTTTTTCCTTTCACCTAGGACAGACCACCCCACCTCTCCTCTTTTCTCTAACACTGGGGGGAGGGGAGTTTGTAGTCCACAAAGATTTCTGGGAAAATGCTAATTGTTAAGCGGGCAGCGAGGGTATAAAGCACAAGAATTTATCAGCACGCACGGTTTCTGATTGATCATCTGGTATTTTTTCACTTATTAAACAGATATAACAAAACGCTTTCAGTGGTATATTTAACAGGCCACAATGGAGCAAATGAGAGACGTTCATTGTTAGAGTTTACATACACCTGTATTGCCTCTTTTAAAGTCCCCATTCATATAGGTATCATATACTGTACATATATGCATTTCTTTGTATCTATCTTTATTAGGCAGCCATTAGCATGCTTTGATTTTGTTAAACACACACACACCCCCCAGTGATTCACCTGGATCTACCTGCTCATCTCTCCACCTGCATTTTCACGAAAAGTCTTCTAGCCAAATGCTATTTCAGGGATTGTTTAGCCTGTTTAGTGCAATTCTCATCAGGGATTGACAGCTCAGGTCCTTGAGGCCCCGTTCACACCAAAGTGTCATTTTTTCGTATTTGTATGTGAGGGTTTAGCTATCTTTTTTTTTTTAATTACACATTTATGCACGTTTTGCAAATTTTTGCGTGTCAATGGACGAACGTGCATGAAAATGTGTTGTGTGTTTCCATTTAAGTCTATGGGGGGAAAAAGAGCTGCAAACTGCCAAAAGAAGCTTGTGTACTTTTTTTCTGCGTTTTGGTATTTTGTTGCTCAGATGTGAACAGGGGTCATTGAAAATCATGGGATTTCTTGTGTTGGGCATTTTGAAGCGCTTTTTCTATTACTCCAAGACGCCTAGGGGTGAACCAGGCCTTAAGGTGCCCATACACTTTACAACCCTCGCAAGACTTTTGTCTTGCGAGGGTTGTAAAGTACTTAAAAAACCGTACGATCTGCCCATCTTGGACATGCAGATCGTACTTGCGAGGGGCGGGCTTCCGATGACTGTAAAGCTGAACGGGCAGTGTGCGCATGCGCACACCGGCTCGTTCGGCAGTCATCTCTCGATCATGTTAAAAACCAGCCGAAAATCGTACGATTCTCGGCTGGTTTTCCAACATGCTCGAAATACAAAAGTCGTGCGACCGTACATTAGAAACGGTCACACGCCTTCCATAAAACTGCACGATTCTTGTACGATCGCGGGATTTCCCGCGATTCTCGTACGAGAATCGTGCAGTGTATGGGCACCTTTCCAGTATGAGGTATTTTCATAACAAAAAGTCAAACAACCAAGATTTTCTATTGTGCAGCCAGGTATGCAGTGAGAGTAATTCTACAGCTGTCCACAGGAAGTACAAAATAAGTAGATAAAAATAATAATATAAACGTTTATCCAGAATCAAATCTTGGACCAATAGAGGTGTGTGAGTTCTCTGCGTGTTAGCTGCTTGCTCTGTAAAATATAGGAGATGATATACAGTACAGAATGATGTAACAGGAGGCTGTAGTGGCACCCTTATGTACTGGGTGCCGAATCTGTTTGGGGCGAGTTACTGTATATGTCAGGGGAAATATATATCAGGGGAAATAAGCTTTCTGTAGCTGCAGTTTCCTTGGTTGCATTAAAGGAGAAGTATTGGTAGACTAAAATGTACTCTTTCCAATGCTTAGAGAAAGTGTGGGACACTGCAGCTGTCACATGCCAGTTCTGTATCCTGAAAGCGTGGCAATCTTGTAACCTCTGATCATTCAACTCGTTGTCTTCTCCCTGCAGAGAGCAGTGACACTCAGTTACTGCTCCCCACAGGGATTATCCCTCCCCTCTCTGTTCCTGCATCGCTTGTTGGAGGGACAGACAGGGGAGGGGTGGGCACACCCCTGCAAAGAAGCAGTGCCAGCTGTCAATCAGGCAGGCAGCTTGGGCGGGTCCCGACAATATTGACGGGGTCCTTCACAACTGCAGCACGGCTATATGTGAACTTTGCATCTCTGGAGTACATAAGTAAATGTACTCCTGTGACCCAAAAGAGAAGTAAAGCCTTTACTTCTCTTTTAACAGTACGTTTTTTTAGTTTTACTTTTAGCCTTCATTTACTGAAAGCATATGCAGTGTTTCTTTCTTTGAGAAAGTTTATTAACTGTACATGACAATTGTTGCTGATTAGTAGTGTGACATTAACACCTGTTTCTCTTGTATTAATAGAACAAATCTGGAACTGGAACTTGTCCACCGTGGAGATAATCTGTGCTCTGGAGGAGCTAGTGCTGGTGGCAAAAGATCTTGCTTGAGTAAGTTTAAATTTTTGGTAAACGTAAGAAAAAAAAAGTACAGGTGTGG
>NW_017306433.1:408745-457318 GCF_000935625.1 Nanorana parkeri
GACTACTCATATAAATGTGCATTTTTTTATTTCTGTCTTGCTGTTGTAAGTTTCCCCTCACTCCCTGTCTGGTGAAACTGTTCACTGTGACAGTAGTGGAGGTACAATTTCTCTAATGGAGCCTCAGCAATAAAAGTGTTTATAAGGGTTCTAATCCTCCATCCAAAGCTAAAAACAAATGGCTGGACATGCACTTTAGCATAGTAGCAGATACAATCCAGATGCCCCATGTAACTTTTAGCCTGTTTACTTCAAAGTATACAGTTTCATGAATGCTGTAATTCAGAAGTTAAGCATTTAAATATGAAAGCCTCCTTTAGAACATACAGTAAACTCTCCATTAGCCGGCATTCAAGCAACTGACACTCTCAAGCAACTAGCATTAAAAAATTGAGGACATAATATGTCTCACACTCTTGTGTTTTAATTTAAAGCCTATTAACCTCCCCTGTGTGCTCCCCTACAAACGTAGTAAAAATATAGAGGCTTCATGTGAATAGTGTCCTTGGTGGTAAATTAACTTGAATTCTACATGGCAAGTTTCCCTGTGAATAGAATGCCTTTACTTAGTACAGTATGCATGACTCTTCAAAGACATTTGTTCTGTAGTATCCTGACTGTTGACTAAAGTTGTGTGGTATCAACCTTTAATGTCAAGGACATCTTTGAAGTAAAACACACGGTTTTGCAGCTGAGACTCCGTTCAGTCAATTAAAAGCCTGTGAACGAGACACTCCTCTTCTGTCTGTTTCACCGTGGTGGTAATGAGGTGTCTTCACTGTGATTAAGCACAGCACTCCATAATAGTCTTGTAAGAAGTGTTAAATTTGTCGATTAGATATTGCATTAAATGGAATGCAGTGTCCCAGGTGAGCTTTTACAGCAAAAAGCATCAGGGAAAAACGGTTGGAACAAATAGGTCAAGTACTGTTTTAGTAGATTGAGCTATGAGGACAGAACCACTGGGGAAATGTAAATGAGAAGTGATTGATAGACCTGCCTATGTCAGCTTCTGAAACAATGTGACAAGGTGAACAAGCTGGTTCTGCCTACTAAATTTAACTGCTCTCCCTCCCATTAATGCTTTGATTTGTTCAGACTGTTCATAATTGGATTTGGTTTAAGTTGTTCAGTTTAACTTTTCCTTTTTTTGGTGGCTAGGGATAATACTTTTATTTTTCAGTGTTTTAATCATAGTATCTTGTTCAGAATACTAAATATCTGCACTTGCAAAAATAAAATTCCAGGAAGAGTGAAGAAAGCCATATTTTATTAGAGTCCTTACTATGTAGATTCACAGAGGAGTCTCTAGCTCTTACAGCCCTCTTACACACAGGCCATGTCTGATTTATTTACATTATGGGTACTGGTTGGTTGGAGTCCAGCAAGTAAAACACAGTACATTTCAAATGCCATTTATCTTTATCATGGTGTCACAGTGCCAGGGTTTTCCAGCAGGGGTCTCTGTTCTAAAAAGAAAAACTATACACAGAGGATCAATGTGACCCTCTCTGCTTATGTACAATGACTGGTCCCAGTCAGGGGGTTTTTAACTTTCCTGAATATGCCCTCCAAGTATTAAAGCCAGGAGTGGACATAGCTGTAGAAAGAAACCAGTCGGTTTTTGGTTTTGGTTGTGCTTTTAATATTTTTAGACTTTGCACTTTAAACATTTCACCATTTTATTTCCGTATTTGCAGTTGACTCTTATCTTGGTACTAATGGGTTTGGTAAAAATGACATAAATAAGATTACACTGCATGTCTTTCACTTCTAGTACTCTTAGTTTGAACTGTATCGTGCACTGCCTGACAGACAGTTATACTTAGGTTAGGATCATTTCATTAGTAGGATACTGATGTGACTTCTTCAGGATGTATTATAAGAGAGTTATGTGGCAGTTGGATAATCAGTCCACTTAGTGGAACTCAAGTTAAAAATAATTTTGCTAGAAGATCCACTCACGCCCTGTCTGTCAATGACCAAAAGACTGTATAGACACTACAAAGGTTCAGTTTTATCCTGAACCTTCAGAAGTCAGTGCTGGAACCCACTCATCACTTGGAATATCTAGGTCTCCTAGTATACTGCATAGTCCAGGGTTTTTCCTCAGGAAAAACTGACTCTCCACTCCCAAATTCAAACTCTGCATTCCAGGAGCTCTCTGCTTTTGTATGAGAGTTCTGGGTTTGATGGTGACATCCGGCAAGGCAGTCCCATATGCTCAATACAACTCCAGACTGTTGCAATTCAACATTCTGGTGGTGGGGGACAGAAATTCTCTGGATTCAACAATTTACCTGACACGCAGCGCCAGGTTGTCTCTGGCCTGGTGGCTTATGAATCCAGCCCTGGAGTCAGGGAAGTGCTTCCTTACATTGGTCTAGAAGATTCTCATGATGGATGCCAGCTTGACAAGCTGGGGAGGAGTTCTGGACACTCTTTCTGTGCAGGGGACTTTGTCTCCGGAGGAAACTCTTCCCCAATTAACCTACTGGAATAACTCGGTTGACTAATTCAGGATCGGATGACCTGGCAGTCGAGATATCCAGCATTGAAAGGACAGAGAACCATCAGGGAGGAATTAGAAATGTTATGGCCCAAAGTGAAGCCACCCTGATTTCTGACTTGGGTGGGAATTTACGTTTCAGCTCTGTTTGCTGTACACATTCCAGGTGTGGAAATTTGGTAGGAGGACTTCCTCAGTCGACCAGACCTGGACTCAGGAGAACGGTCTCTCCACCCGGACCACTCACAAGGTCTGCCATTGCATTTGGGAAGCATACTCCTCATGGTGTGAAGCAGGAAAGTTTCATCCCAGGAAATACTCTGTGGGATGCATCCTGACCTTTCTCCAATCCAGTCTGGATCAACATTTGACCTTGAGTACTAGGGTCTCTTTTTTCTCCCTAAGGTGGTTCCTCCTTTCAACTTTAACCAGTATATTGTACTTCCATCTCTCTGACCTGCTCTGGTTCATCCCAAGAAGATTTACCTCCATTGGTTTGATGTGGTACAAGCTGTTTTAGAGTATCCCTCCGCTACATCTTGTTTCAGGCTGACAGCCTTTTTTTTTCATCAAAGAGTAGGAAAACAGGATTTTTGACTTTCCGTAAAATCCTTTTCTTGAAGCTCTTGTAGGGAAACTATAGAAAAAATTGGTGACTAATCCTTTGTCCTCTGTCTGCCTTTTTGGGCAAAGCTTCCATAGGTCATTTCCTCTTTAATCAACTTCAGTGCTGTAGTTATCTATTGATGTGGTAAGCCTCTGTAGTCTGACTATCCTAGTGATCTTGAGGTAATTTGAGTATTTTCCAACCTAAAAATATGTAGTAACTCATGTCTGGGTTTTCATGGATGTTCCATTGCACAGATGCACTACAAATGCATGATACATGTGTTTTGTATGTTTTAAACAATAATACATTTTGTTTCAAAAATACATGAGACTGAAACACATAGTAACAACACAGGAATGAGTAGATTCTACTTTGAATGCATTTTCATGTAGTAAAACGGACAAGCGAGAGAGCAATGACTCCTATCCTTCACTTAGACACAGTGTCTAAAAGGGAGGAGCTTCTGCTGTACTCTTTTAAAAATACATTGGGGGGAATTTATCAAAACTGGAGCAAACAAAATCTGAAGCAGATTTGCACTGCAACCAATCGGCTTCTATCTCTCATTTTGAAATCTCAACTGAACAAGCTGAAGAGAGATGCTGATTGGTTGCCATGGGCAACTGCTTCAGTTTCTGTCTGCTCCAGTTTTGATAAATTCCCCCCAATGTGTTTTTAAAAGAGTGCCGGGAATTGTAGGAATACTCTTTATTAATATAGTAAATGAAAGTTTTAAAAAAATGTAATAAAAAAGTTACATTTTGAAGCAAAATCATTAGTTTCTAAAAATATCCAAATTAAAAAAAAACATTCAACACAAAACCATAATAGTTTTCCCTTTAAGCAAAATGAAAATAGAATTTTGTATAATGCTAAAGGAAACATTTTCACCCTTTTGGTTTGTAGAATCTTTACTTCTGTAATTCTTTCTTGTATAATTACAATTGTCAATAACTGCAGGTTTAGTTAACAGGGAAATGTGTGTGTTAATTGTTTAATCCATGCCATCAGAGATCTAATTAGATGAGTGACTGCACTACATTAAATTTTAAGCAGTGAATTGGTTTCATTGGTAATTTAACCCGCACAGGTATTTTTCCGTTGTGACATTAAAGCAGCATAATCACATAATAAACCACGCATTGTTTTTTTTCCACATTTTGGAAAGTAATACATTATACATTTTATAGAATATTTTTTAATTAATTTTTTACAAAAATCTTTATTTTACAAAGACGCATTTCATGCAAGATGCTCCCATGATTCTCAGACCAGTGCAGTCTGCAGACTAATAAGAAAGTCCAGCACTGTATGCAGACTCTGTATAAATAAATATGTCTCTTGAACTATTCAGTTGCATCTGATTTCTCCTGCTATATATCTGTATTTCACAGTAGTAGCTTTTTGCACCTGTAGAAAGCAGCCGTTCTGTTTGGACTTGCAGGCTGCAAGTGGTAAATGTGGCATATTGATGAATACTGTTGTGTTTTTATATTCTTCGTTTTTAAATTCTCTTGATTTAAGGGCCCATTCACACCACATCCAGATCATCTCCAGACCAGATTGTTTCAGGATCCAAAATGCATCCTAATGTATCCCTGTGCTATTTCTGGCCTCTTTTCACACCAGCGCAGTCCGTTCCAGACCAGGAAAATACTGCTTGTACTTATTTTGTCTGGTCTGGAATGCACTGGAACACGAAACGCATTCAAAACGCATGGAATGCAGTGGACCTCCACTTAAAGCCCCTTTGAAGCTTAAAAAACCCAGCTCCGGAACACGATAAAATTGCGGCAATGCACTGCGTTCCAGAACTGGTCCGGAAAATGGTGTGACCCCAAGTACAACATAGGGATTGCTTTGAACATGTATTCTAGTAAAGTAAAATTATTAAGAACTGTTTTACTTTTTTACTACAGTAGTTTTACTACAATTGGTCCCAATTGTGTTATTCTGTATTTTACTCATGGGAAGAGTATGTTTTACCAGTCATTAATTAGAGGGCAGTGAATCCTTCTTTTTCTGTGTTCGCTATTTAATTTTCCTTTTTAGATGTCCTTTATTGAGGGGGTCCATTCACACCATAGGGGCATCCATGCATTTAGCATATCCAACACACACACACACACACACACACACACACACACACACACACAACAGTACACACCATGTCCTGGATGAAAAAATTACAGGGGTTGGAACAAACTATAATACTGGCAGGTGTGCTTACAGTGTTTTACATTTATTCACATACTTTTAAACTTAAGACAACCATTCAAGGAAGTGCTATAGTTTGCCTAAAATCTCTCAATTTTTATGGACAGTTTTTCACATATCGAGTATGCATTTGTTTTATTCTCACTTACGTTAACCTTTTTTTCCCCATTTTAAAATGTCCTCATCTTGTTTTTTTGACCTTCCCCATGAGGAGCATTTTTTGTTCTGTGACCTCTAGTGGGACCCTGTGTTCGAAAATATCGAGCTGTTAGTTACAAATGTACCTTCACCGATACTGTCTGGCTCTGTCTGTCACTCTCATGCTAGGGATGGGATTGTATCCTATCCCCTGGCTTTCTCTGTTTGTTTTTGTGATGTATTTTGTTTTAGTCACTTGTTTTATTTTTATTTACCCAATCTGCCACTCTTTTAATGCTGTGATGCTATAATCAGGAGATATTGTGATATGGTTACAAGTTCCCATCATTTGTATTATATATTTTTTTCTTTTTCAGATCAGCTTTTCCATGTTTTAGCCATGCACATGAGGCTGTACAGCATCGACTCCGAGTACAATCCCTGGAAAAAGTTAACTCAGTCAGTGCAGAAAAAAAATTCTAAGTAAGTTGTTGTTGTTTTTGTTTTTTTCCCAAGTATAAATAATTATTTTCTTTGAAAGTATGAATACAGTAAATACAAATATTATGCTCTATATCTGCCCTCTCTGGCAGGCTACACTGTGCACTGGACCTTGTGTTATTTATGGTATATATGGCCTTCAAGCAATGATTTTTACCCCATAGTTCTCTTTAGGGTCATGGGAGGACATATACTAATGTCCTCCCGTGACCCAAAGCTCAGTATATAGGGAGCTATTGCCTGCTATATACTGAGAACGCCACAGCCGGGACAGATCCCGAAAATACTGTCCAGATTGACAGCGGGCTCTGCCTATCTAGAGGCAGAGCCAACTATGCCCGCCCCCTCCCCAATCTGTTCATCCAGTCAGCACTGGACGATGGGAGAGGGGAGGGGGGGAATCCCTGTGGAGAGCGCTGACTGACAGTCACTGCTCTCTGCAGGGAGAGGATCGGGAAGTGAGCGAGTGACGGTATGTGTGTTAAAAAAAAAAGGTACTAGGTGGCGTATGCTATGTTAAATATTGATATATTTTTTAATATTTACAGTTACATTCAGGCCACTTCTTCTGGTCTGCTACAGCTATGATAGTGGCGGTCCACATATATAGAAGCTGCAATGTCGTTTATCCACCCCCCTCTCCCTTGTCCATTCATAAAACAATTACAGGGGAATTTATCAAAACTGGAGCAGACAAAATCTGGGGCAGCTGTGCATGGCAACCAATCGGCTTCTCTCTTCAGTTTGTTCAGTTAAGATTCTAAAAAGAGACGCTGATTGGTTGCCATGCACAGCTGCTCCAGATTTTGTCTGCTCCAGTTTTGATAAATTCTCCTCTTTGTATTTTGAGTAGAGTATGGTGGGTTATACATAACATACTCCTGACCACTGCGCCTGTAGTACTTTATGTAGTCTAGAGCCCTGCACTCTTTATGGTATATTGTACAACAGCTGCAGGTTGCTAAGTATACACTGACTATGTTAATGCTTTTATGTTTCAAGGTAGGCTGTCTGCAGAAAAGCATATGTAATAGAACAGTTTCCTTTTTTACAAATGATTATGCTGAGGTTTTTATATGTCTCTTAGATGTGCTTGTAGCACAGTAATTAAATTAATAATTTTTTCTGAGCAATCACCTGAGCAGTGGAGGGGGGGAGGAGCCCAATATAGGTTTTAGCTCAAAATTGTAGTTTGTACTTCCTAAGTTTATTATCTTCAAGTGGTAAAGATTCTTGGTACTTCCTACTGCTGTTATTACAAGCTATAACATCAACAGTAAGTAAATTGTCATAAATGAAAGCTTGACAGATCCCAGAATTCAGGTATCACATATAAACATTTAATATCTGGCTTTTGTAAATTCCTCATTCAGGCCTAAAATGTGGAATATAACATGGGTGCAAAAATGGAAAAAAGGGCCTCAGTCATGAAGGGGTTAATCTCTGGCTTAAGAGCTTACTGTCAGCTCATTTGTCCACCTCTATCATAGGTAAAAAAGGTTCTAGGTGTTTTCCTCCGTAACATATGCCATTACATATATTTGCCTGCATTTTTAGAGGTATATAATCAGTTTGGACTGTTCAGCCGCTGAGTTTGCCATCTTAGAGCTTTAAACGACTTGCTCATGAATTTGTTACTCTCCAAGGGGCTGTTTTTGTCTAAAAGCATTGCGCTTACTACTGTGATAGCAATTTGTGACCCAGTTGGCGGTGCCAGGAATCGTGCTCTCTGGAGTACTGTGTGCGTGATATTTCAATTAACACTCTTTGTTTAGCCTATTTGCCAATTTCTTATTTAGAACTTAATTTAAGTACACATCTTTTGTTTTCAATACCTATTTATGTGTAGCCCTGCGAAAGCAGTCAGCTGTAAAGAGTAAAGCTGGCGAACACATTTGTTGATCGTCAAAAGATTTTCGTTTTCATTCCTTTTTTTTTTTTTTATATACCATTACCTCACATATTCACCATGCTCATATTCTTGTAACATAGGCATTGAACCCCATCAATTGACTCAGCTTTGACATGTGTCTCTTTAAGATTTTCTTGCTCAACTGCATGTTTTATGTTGGAGAAATTTATAACCATTACCCTTTGTATTATTGTACAAAAGTATTCTCTGGCATCACATAGAAGACATCTTGTATGTGTGGGCCCGACCCATAAGGTGACGGTCACCCAGATCAAGTGATGACCTCTGACTGCAAAGTACCTACTGACACCAGCAAGCAAGGTTTCTCAGGGAAATAAATGAATGGGGCGGGAAGACCTTGTCTGATCAGTTTTCCCTGAGAGAATCCAACACTAGCACACCTTCCATATCTCTTTCCACAGACTGAAATAAAACCATTTGGTCAAGCTGATCATTTGTGTTTGGTAACCTGCCAGCATTAAGGAGGAGGGAGGTTAGACACCTTTTGGCATATCCTATCTTTGTGGGGAAAGGAAGGAAGGTGGGGGGTTGAATAGTCCACCACCATTGTAGTAGGTAATAAAACATTTTGCATTGTGTGGTTTCATGGTCTCTGCTGTATTTTTTTATTTTTATTTCTCAGGACAAGTGAAGATGAGAGGGCAGAAGTTCCGTTGCTTTTCCGAGATGTGACCTCAATGTTGCTTATTCAGGTTTTAACAATGCCCCAACCACTGCACAAAGGTATGTAAATTCAGTTCCGTGGCATTGTTTTTAAGGGACAGGGAGAAGGGGGACAAAATGTCTAATCACTGCAAGTTCTGTTGTGTCTGATTTGTCTGCAGAAATAATGATTGTTTCTTATCAGTATAAAGTGACATTGGGCTGGAAATTCACTTGTGGTTTGACTGGCTTATCAGTGTCCCCTGTCGTCTTCCTTTTATCAGTCATTCAATACAGTTGAGATGCAAGGTCCTAGAGGAAAAAAATGAGAATAAACTAGCCAAATCTCAGAGCAGAGAAAGCGAGTCCTCTGCATGACCTCCAAAATATTTCACTGGTATGGTGCTGGATTAACATTTCTAGTGCATATAAATGCTTGGAGGTAAAAGGATTTTACAACTCAGAAATCGGACACCTTAATTCATATGAAATTGGAGGTCACATCTAACGATAATAAGCAAGCTGTTTAATTTCAGTAACCGTATTTTAATGCATTTGCAGTAGTTAGGCTTCAAAGCCCTGGCTTAAAGTATATTTCCACTTTTGCAGTCAAATTTGAGAAAACCACTCAACGAGGGGAATATATCTCAACAGGAGCAGACAGAATCTGGAATAGTTACTCATGGCAACCAATCAGCTTATCACTTTCATTTTCAAAGCTTGACTGAACAAACTATGGGCAATTGATCCAGTTTTAATAAATTCCCACATACAGGCAGTCCCCGGGCTACGGATGTCCGACTTACGGACAATCCGTACTTAGGAACGGGGTCCACAGTTCTCCTGAATGTACGCTTAGGCCTCGTTCACACGAGATGCAGTGCGTTCCGGCCCGATTCTGGCCAGAATGCACTGCCTCGCATTGCGGCCGGCTCACTTTTTTGTGGGGCTACGATGCCATTTACTTCAATGGACCTCCACGCCCCCTCTTGCCCCACAAAAAAGTGAGCTGGCCGCAATGCGATGCAGTGCGTTCTGGCCAGAATCGGTTTGAACGAGGCCTTACATGCAGTGTGGCCAGAAGATGCAGTGCATCTGGTTTGAACGAGGCCTTACAGGTTTTGTCCTTCCCCCCCCAACCAGCCTGTGGCTAGACAATGATAGGAGAAGCAGCAGAGTGATTATCTCGCACTCCGCTCTCTGTTCCATGTAAACACATGAGAACTGCAGCACAACTGGCTGGCTCCTTGTGCGGTTTCTCCCTTTCTGTCTGGGCTCTGCTCTTCTTGAAATGCAAGAAACTTACAAAAGTGCAAAAGCAGGTACTTGCACTGCTTTGCTTGCATTTACAAATGTTTGTTTATTGGTGTATTCATAGAAACAAAACTGTGTTATTTTGTATCTTTTATATCTGCCTGGAGTTTAGCTTTAATATGGCTGCACCTGGATTTCTCCACGAAAATGCAGTGTGTGGAAAGCATTAGTATTTTCCTTGAAACCCCTACTCCTGTCTAGTGCCCTTGAGGTGCAGCTCTGGGAATAGCATTAACTGCCTTATTAGCTGTTAGATATACTTGGTATCTCTTTCAATCCTACATTGATTAAGCTAAAGTAAATGTCATTATACCACTCAGGCTGTTCAATCCAAAAGAAAATTGATCTGAACCCTTCGCCATGAAAGAGCACCACAAATTAAGTCTTTTATTATAGTAGAGCCTTTTATGATAGAGGTCACAGCATTTATAGACAGTGTTGCCATCTCTTCAGAGAGTAGTTTTGCCTCTTTGCACTACAATGCACGTCATATGTGAAGAAAATCATGTTCTTTTGGAACAAGGGAACCTAAATATCTTTACAACAATGTATAACATATATACTGCGCACAGTATCATTTCAAATGTTATTATCACTCTTTCCAGTTGAATATATTTTAAGATATATCTACAGAACTGTAACGGAACTGCCTGAATCATTTTTCCTTGAAATATAGCTGGTCCTAAAGTTGTATTTAGATGATATCTGATATTTTTAGTATTTACCATTAGTAAATATCTAGATAATCTTTATGAGAATGCAAACTCAGCCACTCATCTCTGGCTGTGGAATCCTGGAAACCACGGCATCCTCCTGTCTAAGGGCTTGTTCACACGATGTCCGGACAAGATCTGGAGCAGATCTGCAGACGCGGTGCTATGCAGTTTTGACGTTTTTTTTGATGCGTTCCAGTAAACAAAAACAAACATTTTTTTTTGTTTTTGCTGGAGTGGGGCTGCCTGTATGTTAGCTGCAGTGCAGTGAGTTTTTGACACGTTTTTGCGTTTCCAGACCGGACAAAATGTGACCTGCAGTATTTTTTTTTCTGTCGTAACCTGAGCGGACTGCGCATGTGAGAACTGTAGCCCAAAAACACATAGGGATACATTGGGATGCATTTTTAGTGCAGGAGCGCACGGATCTGGTCAGGGCAGAATCCGGACGTCGTATGAACAAGCCCTAAAGGTGCCCATACACCTTGCAATCATAATACGAAAATTTTAAACCGATGATCGAACCGTCGTACAATTTTTGTACGGCGACCCCATCCTGCCCTGACCAAAAACCCCCGGGAGCCTGGGGAGAAGCGGCTGTGGGGACCAGTCTAGAATTGAGTATCAAGGGAGTATTTTTCTTTCTTTTTTTTCGGCTCGGGAGCAAATGGAGCTGGCTATGGTCCCACGGTGCTTGTGCGGCTGCCGGCTGAATGTGTCAGATGCCGTAGATGGAAAGGGGCGGGACACCTTTCCCCATGTGCAACGTAGGCCACACGAGCACCGCGGGAGGACAGGACGCCGGGGCCTCTAGGACGCACTAGAATGTAAGCTGGCCAACTCCCTGCGTTCAGGGGCGGGATGGGGTGTGGGGTTGTATTGAAGTCAATGGCACCGCAGCCATGCCCCCCACCCACAGTACGATCGCCGGCACCCGGAACGCAGGCACATTAGTGCCTGCATTCCGGTCCAGTGCGATCTGCAAAAATAGTGCAGCATTTTTGCGGATTGTACTGGACTTCAAACGCAGGGACCAATGTGCCTGGGTTCCGGGTGCAAGCGATCGCACTGTGTGCGAGGGGCCTGCCTGTGGTGCCTGACTGCGGTGCCATTGACTTCAGTGCACCGCACCATCCCTGAATGCAGGTGTTTTTTCGTTGGTAGATCTCAATGAGCTCGTCATTTGAAAAGTAGATCTCCAGACGAAAAATTGTGGGCGCCCCTGCTATATAGGCTTATAATATAAATATAGTACTCAGACATGGTTTTACTTACTGATGCAGTTTGCCTGAAATATATAAAAGTATATTTCCTATTGATTTCTCAGAACTTGCAATCAGCAGCTATCCTTTCATTGTTGCAGTGTTGTAACCTAATGTCTGGTTACTGGAGGGTCACTGCAGTTTAAGTTGTGGCAATTTAAGCATAATTTAAAGTGTATGTAAACCTTCACAATGAATGTTTTCTTATGTGCTCCCTTTTGGTCTGTTCAGTATGCCATTGAAAGCATTTTGTTATATCTGTTCGATAAATTGATAGATTACTTGCTGCTCTTGTCAGAAATTGAGCCGTCCTGATCACACTTTCACTTTCAGTAAAAGGGGTTTATGTAGTCCTTCCAATTCTCATCTTGTACTACAGAACAATCAGTCCCTATGTTGTGGAGATGAGGATATTGGGAGGGATTCAGTGTACGCTTTCAGCCCCCAACAAGCAAATAGAGGTGGAATGCATTTCTGGCACAGCAACAAATATTCTTCTGTACATTCAGGGTCTTTAAAAGGATAAATGTGGGAAAACGTGCATGAATTTTAGAGATGTACTACAATTAAATTCCTTTTATACAGATTAGTAATCTGTAATAGCATTCTTTTCTTGTTACAGTGCTATCCAATGTTCAGTTATTTTATTGCATGTTTAAATGCATATTAATACAAAAAAGACTACCATTTAACTGTGTGGTATAGAAATGCCTGGACTATGTAAGCTGCTCAATTACGGCTTTTGTTATCATTCAGCACGGTTGCAGTGAGAGCTTGCCTTGTACTCAGCATTTGGCTCTAAGTTTTTGGCTCTTGTCCTGTGTTGTTAACATTTATCACATGAAGGAGCAAATTAGCCTTTTGTAACACAGGACATTTAGCCATCGGCAGAAATGTGGGATGGCAACTTTTTTTTAGTAGTAATAAAGGTGTTTTGACGTGGGGTGTGCTTAGAATAAGACTCCATGCAGAGCAACCAGAAAAGCTTGAATATTGCAACCTGGAAGTAGAATAGCTGTGTCATATAAAAAACAAAACAGGAAGCCTTACATTGCTTCATATTTGTGTAAATGCAGCAGACCGGTACTTTACCAGTGGGATTATCATTGCTAATTTAAGAGCTTCCATCTTTCTTACAAAGATGAAGATTTTCAATTTTTAGCAAGTGTGGTGGTATGTTATCATTCATTGTCGATTGCCAGATGATTCCTCTAATATCCTACAGTAGGTTTATACCATTACTGGAAAACATTCCATTTGCTAAAGCACCCTGTATCATAATTTGATTTTTTTTTTCCTTCTAAATATGATTTTAATCTTGCATATCATTGCTGATCTTCTGCAGCTTCTTTCAGGCACATCCGATCTACATGCATGCATTTCAGCATCTGCTGCACAAAATTGCTCAGGGCTGACGACAGGCCTGTGCTATGTGATATAGGATGGCCATTTGTAGCGTCCATCAGGTGCGCAGGTGACAAGTTGACAGTGTAGGAAGACAATTGTAGCCCCATTATAGGAAGTGTCCGCACCAAGCATTTTATAGCAGGATAACCTGGTATTGTTATTTGATATTGACAAACTTTTATGAGATTAGAGCAATTTGGGTTAAATCTACTTTAAGTTGGCCATAGATGGGACTGAGTGACACTGGGACAAGAAGTGAGCAACATTTTCCCGTTGGTCTCATATAGACAGCAGCAAACACCTGACAGCATTTCTTTCCTTCTCCCCATTCCATTGTTAGTGTTTTTCTTGCTGTAGGTGTCCCTATTGGAGAAGTATCTTGTCTTGGTGACCACCATCACTGGGAGATCTTCCCAATTAAGACTTAGACAGCAATAAACATCTGAGAAAAGTCCTAATATTTCCTGCCTATCCAAGAAAAAAAGTTTTGGCTGGGGTTCTATAACATGGCACACCCCCAGGGCACATGTCCTTGACCACCTGGGCTCACAGTAAGTGGGTTGCATGGCAATGGATGTCATTTAGCCACAGAGTATTGGTGTTGGACCAAGGAGCGATGACTCTGCAGGGGATTGTGCTGGAGAGGAGGTGAGTATTGCAGACAGTTAAACATGCAGGCCCTCTTTCTTTTTAAAAGTGGCGTTATGATTTTATGGAAACTCTGTGGGAAATGAAGGGCTTTGCATTTGTGAGGGCCTTCTATCCGTGTTAGTTGTCTGGCTGTCTCTGCCTCCAATATTTCCTGACTCACTGCCGGGAACAAGTATGCAGATTATAAAGTCACAGAGAAGATTGAATTCCAAATTAGTGAATTGGAAGGCATTGAAGCCATTAAACCAGGATGACAGCCAAGCCATTTTCTTTTTCTTTTGCCATTTCATGGTTCCATATAGAGAATAATGACCTCTGAACTAGTGTGTGCTAAGTTTCATCCCATAGCTGCTGTATTTATTCAGAGATGTTTAATATCATGATCATGTGTAAAGTAAAATTGATTGTCAGGAAAGGAGATGCGCCTCTTGTTTGATTGATGGCGCATCCTAGATGGAGATGAACAGCGACAGATATTCATAGTTGATACAGCACACAGTGTTCAGTTCTTGCCAGGCATGCGTGTATATAAAATTCTGCATTTGCATGCACATCAATCATGATCAGTCTGTTTAAGTGTACCTGTCATGCATACACAGCGATGTCAACCATCTTCTATACTGAATCATGAATATTCCTATATTTGTTCATTCACTAGTTACAACTATGTTCCCCGTTTATAGCAAATAGGTTTAATTAAACTGTGTGTCCCCAACTTGTTTTATGGATAAAGACTGCAAGCAGTTGTTGGCATCTATGAACATGCATGTGACAAAAAACTGCCACCTTATAATACATAGACTATTTTTAACAAAATGAAAGATGTCGGTAGCCTGTATTTGGCTTTCTGCTTATGTGATATTTATGTAGCAGCAATATTCAAACAAGACAGAAACTTCAACACAAGAATAACTTATAAATTATTTGTTCAACCCATAGGTGCTATATCAGGTAGTGGGCAGGAGCTGAGAGTAGTATGTATATTACAGCCAATTTTATAGTTTAGTATTGAAGTTGAATAAAACACTGTAAAGAAAAAAGCTAAGTAGATGCTATGCTTGTCACGTATAAACCACCCAAGACCTGCTGTTTGTTTGCTACCATGGCAGGACTAGGAGGATAAGGTGCGGATGAATTAGGTCTGATGTGGTGAGATGTCATCCAGAATTTAAGAACTACTTTTGCAATGGAATTTTGTTACATTAAGCAGGGTTTGTGAATGTATGCTTTGCTGCTGAAGGGCAAAGCAACGGGGTAATTTGTCACCCCACTCACTTAAACTTAACCTTCCTTTCTCTCCCTTTCTGCTTATTTTGCCTGGAGGAGCAAAAATCCATAAAATCCAAAAAAGGTCCATAAAATCATAACTCCACTTCTGTAAGCTTAAATCTGGGCGTAATATAGCACTGATGCCTAGTGATTGTCCGCACAGTGGCGTAGTGGTTGGCTCTTCTGCCTTGCAGCACTTGGGGTCCCAGGTTCAAATCCGGGCCAGGTCACTATCTGCAAGGAGTTTGCATGTTCTCCCTGTGCTTGCGTGGGTTTCCTCGGGGTACTCCGGTTTCCTCCCACACTCCAAAAGACATGCTGTAAGGGTAATTGGCTCCTCTCTAAGTTGGCCCTCTATGCATGTGAGATAGTGACCTTTACATTGTAAGCTCCTTAAGGGCAGGGACTGATGTGACTGTGCACTGTGTAAAGTGCTGCGTAAATTGTCGGCGCTATATAAATACCTGTAATAATAATTGGCCGCTCGGGCTCCCAGTGCTATATTGTGGATGCAAGGGGAATAATTAATATGCTGTAAAGCTGGTGACGAATTGATGTTTGTCATTTGTTTTGCTTAATTCATATGCTTTCACAGGGATAGAAGGGGGGTTAAAAAAAATCACATGTGATCATGCTAGTTCCTTGGCTGTCCCTGGATTTAGTACTTCATGACACTGACCTAAAACAAGGATGCAGATGAGGAAGGTTAGGGAAAAATAAGAGCTCATGTTAGGCATACTTGTTCTAGGGAAGTCACTCAGAAATTACTAATAAGTCTGTATTGGAAATGGAAATCCTTCCCTTCTTTGCCTCCTTCTTTGCTGCATATTGTTGACAGGTGCACTAAATGAAAACTAGTACTTTTTGTTACTTTTTCCTGTTAATGTCATTCTGCTATAAGAATTATTTCATTGTTTGCCGCTCTTCGCATCGCTGCCATTAATGCTTGTTCATGTCTTTTTTCCAGTAAATAAAATGCTCATTCCACCGCCAGAGCCATAGTATTCAATAAAGTCTACTTAAAACTTGCTGTATAAGTCTGCTGATTGATTAGACAGCTGAAGGCAATAATAAAACTGCTCTATTGATGCAGCCAGATGAGGCTGAAGAGTAGCCGGCTATAGAAATTATTCTTAGAAAGTAGTAAGTTGTCGATGAACATTGTAAAAGAAACAGGGATTAGGTCATTATCATTCTAGTTTTTACTACATTCTGGAAAGTTAAACTACTTGACAATTTCTGACGTCATTCAGGGTCTACATTGGTAGGAACTCTGCACTTGAGTTCTTGACTTTGCCTACCTGCTGTGGCCATTATGAGAGAACCCAACTCTCCTTAATGAACGTTATATTTTATATTTATGGAAATACCATATGAGGAATATCCAAAAAATCTTATGTGGATACAGCATTAAAGAGCCAAAAATGATGGCAGTGAGATATCGCTTTTAGAGTACCTGAGACATATAGGAAACCAGTGATTGGCCCAGTATGACTATATCTCTGTTGGGTGGGCTGACACTTTAGCAGTAGTGTAAAAACATGAGCTTTTGAAGCGCTTTGCCACCTACAGAGGTCCTCCGCCTAATCTCTGGAGTAAAGAGAGAACACATTTCCTAAGTACCATATCTGTTTGATCAGGTTGGGTGCAGAATTGCAGCATCACCTTTGAGAATATTCACGCCTTTTTCACCACCCTTTAGAGGACTAGTAGACTTGTAATATTAGTTACTGGAAGGTGGTTCTTTTGTCTCTTTTGGGTAAGACATTCAAAACTGTTTATTGATGCTTATAAACGTAAGACCCAATGAAAAGTCCAGTTGACGTTTATGTTAAACTGTTCCAATAGCTTCAGGATGAAGACCATGGTATTGTAGGAGTGTCTTACTTTTGCTTTTATGCAGTCAAACTTGTATATGGGAAACCAATGAGAAGCTTTAGGATAATTGTATCATGGAAGAGGGTAAATGAAATGAAATATACCAAACAGCAAGTTCAAGGTTGCAGTTAGTTACATAGTTGTTGAGGTTGAGTAAAGACACTGGTCCATTGAGTTCATTGTGTGTGTGTTTTACTAAGAGTACCTGTACCCCTGAATATTGTGCTCTCTGGGGAATGCATTCAAAAGGTTCTTGAATTCGTCTATACCACCACTCCTAGTGCTGTGGCACCCCCCTCGTCTCTGCCCCCACCTTGTCTCAATAGTCACCAGCAGAGAGAAGGACAGAACTTCTCCTACAGATCCTGCACCTCTGTGCAGCCGCAGCAACCCCTCGTCTCCGCCTCCCCTGGTCTTGGCATTCAGCAGACTCCAGTTCTGCCTGTCTCAACTAGGACCAAAAAGTTAATCAGTTATTTTAATAAACAGTGCTTAGTCATATTTATCTGACGGTTACAAAAAAAGAACTTTGTTACCAAAACGTATTTTCCAATAAATTGTACAATAGTTGTACACTTGAGCATCTGATTGCCATTTTTTTCTCCTAGACTTCTACTTTCAGAGCTAGTTACTTTATTTTTTTTACTAAAACCAGTAATAATTGAATGCAGAGGAAATTATTTAATATGATAAAGAGTAGATACATTTATATAGTCTTACAGATACAACCAGCCCTTTGAGGGCAACCACAGTTTTACCACTCTTACAGTAAAGAACCTCCTCCGCAGCTTGAAATGAAACCTTTTTTTCTCCCAATTTCAGATGGCGGCCTCTTGTCTTCTTGAGTGAACTAATCGTAAACATTTTATTACTGATTCTACCATCACCACTAAACAATCTGTACATCCCCCCACCCCCCTCTTTCCCAATCTCCTCTTTTCTAGAGTGAACAGGTTTAGTTTTTGCAATCGGTCTTCTCTGGACTCTCCTCAGCTCAAGTAGATCTTTTCTATGGTTCAGTGACCAAAACTGAACCGCATACTCATGATGAGGCCGAACCAGTGTTTTGTAGAGTGGCAGAATTATGGCCGTGTTTTTGTAAAGGGGCAGAATTATGGCCGTGTTTTTGTAAAGGGGCAGAATGATGGCATTGTTTTTGTAAAGGGGCAGAATTATGGCATTGTTTTTGTAAAGGGGCAGTTCAGGAGTGGATTCAAACTGTTCTGCTCTGCAAAGAAAAGAAAAAAAAAGTCATTTTACAGTTCTTCCTACCATTGGCAGAAATCAAGCCAACTGACTGTGACACTCTCCCAGTAGATTCTCCAATATGTGTATTAAATAGGGAGCCTGGCTGCAAGTGTAACAGCCTCACCATGGAAGGGGACAAAGTTATAAACGACTGCAGCTTTACTAATGCTGTCACAGATATCAGGACACACTGATGGTCATTCAAAATTGAAATATTACTCTATGGTTGAGTTTAGGGAGATGCAATATTATCAGACAGCAGTTTGCCATATTTGTATAAAACCGTTCATGGTTCAGCAGCTTATGATTGGAACTTATCACTCTTGAAACTAGAAGTCGTTTTATTGTTTTCACAATCTATTATTTGTTTAATCTGCAGAACATTTTACCTGTATCGTAAAGGTGCTCTATTCACTACTGTACACTCAGGCAGTGATTGCATTCACCATTAAGCTCCGACCTGAGGAACGTGCAACGTGGAAGGAATGTGGAACACACAAAAAAGTTGGTATTTCTCAAAGTTTACTTTTAAATATGTGAAAAAATCAAAACACTAAAAAAATTTAGGTAAGAACATGATGTCCCCACATTCCTGCTGCTGCTGGCAGATTTAACTTAAATGTGCCAGTGCTGGATACTGAAAGTTTCTCAAATAATGGTTACAGCAGGGAAATCAATGTTTTCTATTTTGATGCAAGCCTATGAGAGATGGGCTGTTAGGAAAGAAGCTATTAAAAATAAAGGCGATTTTTTTTTTTTTTTCCCAGACATCAGCCCTTCTAAAAAGTGTCAGCTGTAAACATGCAGCGCTAGCAGAATCATTCATTGCAGGATTAATACTACCAAAAAGCTGTCCGCTTAAAAAAAAAAAAGTCGACCTAGCATTAGTTATTTTTATCCATGCTGAAAAAATCTGTCGCTTTGCCCATTCAGGGTTCTTGACAGGTAACATCCCCCCTCAAAAATACCCAGTACTTTTATGGGGGAACTGCATCCCTTGTCCCAGGATGTAATTCTCAGGCCTGAGCAGCCAGTCACCAGGCTGGAACACAATCATGTGGGGGAGGAGAGATGCGCAATAAAGCTGACACAGACCAACATGGAACTTGCACAAGAAAAAGACCCAGGGTTCCAACAGATGAACTGAGCAGTTGGGAGAGGGGCAGAAGTAAATATCAGTGGGTGGGTGGTCTATCAAAGACAGCCAGAGTGGGCAAAATCTTCATCTTTTTCCAACTATTATTCGGGTTTAGAATCTCTTTTGTGGACTGAGATGCTTCCAAGAGATGGCATAAATAAGTATCAGGATTTACAAGTTTGTCTTCCCTGGGCTTGCTTGCATTTTAGTCCAGGACATCTTAAAACAAAGATGGCACTGGCCTTCCCAGGTAGCAGCAAAAGGTACCAAGTGTTAGATTTACGCATCACTTAGTATTCATGCACTTAAAGAACACCTTCCATAGGTACAAAAAAGAAAAGGCCATAGTCGCATAGGAGGAACCCTATGGTGCCACATCTGATGACATTTGCAGACATTCCAAAAGCTGGTATTACCATACACACAGCTAGCCTCCCCAATAATAGTGATCAGTCCTTGCATTAAAAAAGTAGTTCTTTAGTTTAGGGCTGCAATCAGCTAATGGATTAATCGATAATAATCTATAATGGGAATAGTTGTCAACTATTCTCTTTATCAATTAGTTGGTTGGATCCACTAGCTCTCTCCTCCATGCTGGGAAGAGGGCACAGCAAGCAGTGGGCGGGGGCAATAGCCAGCCTGCTAGTGCAATTTGAAATGGCCAATAGCAGGCTGGATATTGCACCAGCCCACTGCTTGCTGTATTTACATTCAGCTGCCGCCTGCGGAATCTTAGCCCTGGCAGCTGTCATTCGCTGGCTGAAGCTATTGTGCGTACAATACAATTATTAATAAGAGAAAGCTATAAAAGGTGAGAAAACAAGTCGTTTTCAGTTTCGGCCTGACAATTTCTGCTGCAGGAGGTGCGTTGCAGTGTCATTCATTTCAATAGCACCCTAACGCGTCTCAGACCCGCAGTGTGATCTTCCGCACTGGAACGTACGGTACCACAATGCCATGCTTTCCAGTGCAGTGCGATTGCAAAAAATTGTGCATGCATTTTTATTCTGAAGTAAACTTTGTAACACTCCATTTGTGTGTTTTATTTTAAATTAAGGATCTTGTTTTTTTAATTTTTTTATCCGATTGATCGAAAAAATAATCGTCCAACTAATCGATTATGAAAATAATCATATTAGTTGCAGCCCTAATTTAGGCCTAAAATGTGGAATATAGCATGGGTGCAAAAATTGAAAAAAGGGCCTCAGTCATGAAGGGGTTAAGAGAAATGTTCATAGTTTTAAAAAAACAATGGGTAACAATTTGCTGTAAAAGGAAATTTAGTTTGTTTCATGTCATCTGTTGCTACCTGACGTTGCAAACAATGTTCGGAGAATGATCTGTTTTTGGTGTTTGACAGAGTTCCTATGCTCCAGGCAAGTCATGGGAAGCTTTGCTTAGCTTTGTGATTAGTGAATTATCTGGAGGAAAGATATACCACGATGAAGAGCCAGAGGATGTTGGCACGGTATGTACATGGAGTGTGTTGTAGTACAGCTGAGACTTTACCGCTGTATACATTTCTCTCATTAACATCATTAACCTACAATATCAAAGACAGGCTTTTAATCCTTTAACCCCTCACAACCTCTCCTAACATTACATAGAAAGAGTAGAAATGTAAATCTTTAAGAAGCAAAGAAAACCTAACACAAGTATAAGCAATTTAAACTGCAGGAAGAATTTTGTAAATTCTTTTTAACTTGTACAATGCAAGTTGGAACATTTCATAAACATAAAATTATGTGTCATACCAATTTTGTAAACTGAAACCTTCTTCTTAAAAATGAGGTAGCACATGTCTGCCTTCTCTGCGATATTATGTTAGTTAAATGACAGAAACAAATGGCAAACAAATCCAGGTATATAAGGCATAGTTGTTTACTGGCACTGGATAATACAGGATTTGGTGTATGATGATACATTTTCTTGTTTGCAGACCAATGTGAATGTCTGGTCTTCACAGTCCATTGAGCATTACTTGCAGCAGTTCTGCCTGCCCTTCCTCAGGATCACCAGCCTCCTCCAGCAACATTTATTTGGAACTGATATACCAAGCTGTCAGGTATAGTGGAAGACTAGTTGTTGCTCTATATTTCTTCACTTGCATTAAATAACATTAATGATATAAAAATACATTCAAAGTGAAAATCTGCTGTCCATTTATTTTACAGGAAGAAGAGGAATTTGTTAGTCTTTGCAGCTGCTTAGGAATCCTACCCTCTGTCCTCCAGACATCACATGAATATGCTAGTGCCTCTTGTCTGGACTGGGCAGCCCCAGCATTTGTACTCATGTCTCAGTGGTGCTCAGAAGTAATCGTGTTTGTGGAAGACCACCCAGACCAACCAAATGTATGGAAAGCTTTTTTTTTTCTTCTAGAGTTCTTTAGCAAAATGTGCTACTGCTGCATTTGCTTTTTTTCATTTTCAAGAAGCTTTTGCAAATCCCGCTTTTCATGGAAGACTAAAATTCCTGTAATTTTATTTTCTGTTGTCTTTGTCCCGTTGGGGAGATTTTTTCTTCACTTTCTGTCCTGGAGTCACAACAGGAAGTGAGAGGAAAACTCTACCAAGTGAGGGAAGTTCTCCTCTGAAAGAGTTGTCGCCAGAAAAGGGATTCCCATTGGAAGATCTACCCTCACTCTACTGTTCTTCTAATAATAGTAAAAGTTTGATTTCCCATCTCTTTCTCGATGACAATGGTCAAAAAGACAGAGAGAGGTCAATCTACCTATTGTGGACAAAGACAACAGCAACAACTTTAAGTTTACAGATTCTACTTGTCAGCTTTCACTTTTATTGACCAGTTTGGTTGGGTTCCTGTTATGTTTATGGGGAGTATCCCAAGGATTCGCTTTCAATGTGACAAGCCTGGGCATTTAAAACTATATGATGAGTATATGATGAAAACTGCATAGGCAAAGGCTACTTTCAGTGGAATATAGGTAGCAGAAATTATAGGTAAAAACTCTACTTGTACAAACACAAACAAATTCCCAGCACTCTTACCAGCTAGCCTAAAAAAAATTTAAACAAATAAAAATTTCACTTTAGCTTTTAGTGTTGAAAACAGAGGTTTTATCTGCACAACCTTTGCAAAATATGTGGAAACCACACTGCCTCATCAAGGCCCTTCTGTGTAGTGTGGTCCTAACTCTAATCTAAGAGAGTCTCTATCTTGGAGCATATATAGCAACGGGCAAATGGGGTGCATGTATGCGTGGAGGCAGCCCATTCTTGCTTAAAGGCACAGAGACACACCAGAAGCCCAGCACATCACAAGTGCAGATGTATTAAGTTTAGTGAAAATGCTATTCTACCTGAGAGTGGGCCTAAACTCATAACGTAGGTCCATCTTAAACAGTTGGGTATGTTAGCGCCCCCCACTCCAGTGACTGGCTAGATATCCCAGCCAGGCTGAGGTTTGGGGGTGTAGAATCCTAGCCACTTGCTGACTGGAGCAATTTCCTACTATTTGCTCACACATGATAAAATATAATTTTTTTGCTAGAAAACAGCTCCAGGCCCCCAAACAATTATATATTTCTGAAAGCAGGGGCCCTGTAGAATAAAAAATGCTAGTTGCAATTTTTTATGTTGCACAGTATTTGCGCAAATGTTTATGAAACCAGTATTTTTAGGATAAAATAAACTAAATTAAAATGTAGTCCACAGAAACACAATATAATACCCAATTGTTTGGTAAAATATAAAAGACGGGGTCACGCCGGGTAATCGGATTGCGTTCACCCGTGAAGCCGCAAAAAACTTCAATATCCAAAATTTCCCATAGGCGACGCTTTAAATGCTTTTACCGCTCATTAGTTTAGTGCTAACGGTGATTGACGGCGGCAATATGTAACATGTGTAGCGCAGTTGTTGTTTTCGCACGGTAGGCTCACCAACGCGTGTTTGTCCCCCCTGTGTAGTAGCAGATAGGGTGTGACAGGTCCTCTTTATGGAGACATCAGGGGTCTTCCAGACCCCTAATGTCACCTAGGGATCCCAAAGAAGCTGAGGAAGTAGAGATCTGCTTCCCTAGCTTCTTCCCCTGGCTCTTAGAGCCAGAGAATGTAAATAGTGACACCGGAAGTGATGTAATACACCACTTCCGGGTCCAGTGATCAGAGGAGAGATCAGCGGCTGGAAGCCTTAACATAGCTTGTATCTTAACAGCCATCGCTGGCTGTTAAAAACGATACCAAGAACACTTCTGCTGCAGCAGCCGTGTTCTTGTTTAAACCACTTCTGCGGGCCGCCGTATCTATACACGTATTGTGGCCCGGAAGTGGTTAAAGACAGTTGTAAGTCCATAAACGTAGTAGATATGACTAAAAAAGAAAGGTAAACAGTCACTCTGTTCTGTTATCAGTGTGCTTCTAGGTTTACAGGCCAACCCTGGAACATGATTTGGTGGGGGTGTATATGCATCTATGCAATGCCAATGGCAGCCTCGCAACCTATTTTGACTATGCAGAACCCCTTCCCTGCTGATGAGAGAACTGGTGACACTAATTGTATATGGAAAACAAAGCATCAATGTATTCCTGGTGTTCATTCTGCGTTTTTAATTAATCCTTTTATTTAATGTCCAGGCTTTGCTCATTCAAGAAACAAAATGGGACTTGCCACGGCTCCTCCAGCTGCCAGAAATCTACAACTCTATCTTTCAATATTACCATAGGAAGGCCTGTGGTGTTTGCACTAAAGTTCCCAAGGATCCAGCACTGTGTCTAATCTGTGGCACATTTGTCTGCTTGAAGGGCCTTTGCTGCAAGCAACAGAATTACTGTGAATGTGTGCTGGTAAGACTTTATTTTTTGCAGTGCTTTACAATGTACGAAAACCATTTGTATCAGTCCCTTCCACTAAAAGAGCTAACAGTCTGATGTCCTCACTTAGTTGTAGGCAGACTCCTATAAACTAGATCCACTCAATCTGCCATTATGGTTTTGGACTGTGGGATGAGACCAGGACACCAAAAGTAAACGCAGAAAAACTTACTGTTGTAGTATGAACATGATTCAAAATAATGAATGCCAAAATGTCTCCTGAATTAACTTAGTGCTTTCTGGAATGCTTTTAACACCAGAAAAATATTATAGAAGGGCCACCACATTAAATTTTTTTCCCACAGACCTGTTTGTGAAATGTCTAATTTGCATCCCATGTTCAGAATTCTGTGGCAGCACTGTTAGAGAAATGTATAGGTCATTTGCAACTAAGTTAGGCTGCTACAAAGTGGCACCTCCCGTGCTGTCCCTTTCCTCACTCTGTCAGCACAGGATCAAGGGGCAGCAGAAGCTATACCTAAGGTCGCAGCCAGTAGTTTTAACTATTACATTGTTAGATGTTACCCACCGCAGTCCTTTTCCTGTTTAGAGGTGTTACTGCTGGATACAGCCTAAGTAAAAAAACAACAGTCTTGAGAAATGTGTCTGTCACCCACTAGAAAGATTAGTAGCAGTTATTCACATTTTATGTATATTGAAACCCACCAATTTAATTCCCAACAGAAAGCTCAAATTAGAAATGTGTAATAAATTGTAATCTGCTGTGTTTTCATTCACAGTCTGCCAACTAGAACATGCAGAGTGCATGCTATATTCAAGGCATGTTTCTGGTGATAACCGTCACTTTTGCCAGTGTGCTTATGTCTGCTTTCAAACCCCTAACTGACTGCTATCATAGCTACACATGTGTAGCTCCAGGTCAACTGCAGATTTAAATACAGGCTAAGATGGCACGATACTCTGTAGATAAATGGTTTTGCTTCAAAGCATTTTTGATAGGGACTGTTGACACCAAGCAATTGTAACACCTACTTGAAAATGGTTAAGTGTAGGGTTTCATCACAATTGAAAAGTGCTTCCACTAACACCATAGAAGGAAATTATTCATTTTGGTGCCTTTCCTGCTTACTGCGGCCACCACCCAGCAAAAGTTACATTAACATCAAATATCTCAAGTTTTGTATATTTGTATTTTTTGTATATTTGTGGACATTTAAATTGAATACAATACTAGAAGCTTTTCACAAAATGTTTTATTTCTCTATTGTCCATAAAGGAACACAGCTCTGAAGAATTCTGAGAAGTAGAATTATGCTGCTGCCTCCAGGAGAAATGGACACTAGACAAAAAAAATACGTCTACCACTTTAAGGACATAACCCCTCCCACCTCACACCTGCTAGTGTCCTCAGGAGAATAGATGTCTCCCTCTCGTCTGCTTTATTATTTTGTTTCTTTGTTGAGTTTTCTACTACCAAGAGCTGCTAGTTGATTCATATTGGATATTATTAAATCCTGGGAGTCTCTCTAGCTAGCCAACAAAACTGAGAGATTCATGCTGGATCAGCAGTGAAGGTGGACAGGGTAGTTTCAACTCTGCTTCCTTTGTTTCCTATTAACCCTAAATTTCATATCACTTATTGGGGAGAACTTACAGATATCCTGTGTTTTACCATTACATCGGAAATTCTTTGATTATTCTACTGTCTGCAGCAAGTGATTGTGGTACCTCAAATTTTTTCGTCACACCAGTTGGGGCTGTGAGTATTGTGTCTGAATCTGTGAGGCAGAAATGTCAGTATAGACTGCCATTAGAAAGGCACTGCACGAAATAGGTTGGACTTGATGGACTTATGTCTTTATTCAACCTCAAATACTATGTAACTACTTACTACTGGTTTTATTCAGAAACATTTGTGCTTTACATTGAATACATGAGAATACTGGGTTTGATGGGGTCAACCTTCAAAGTGGTACCTTTTTGCTCAGTTCAATTTCAGGACTTTACAGAAGAACATTCTTACAGCATGGGACAAGTCTCTGTTGCTGGACAAGATGTTCAGGTTGAGTGCCCCGGCCAGCATGTTTCTTTCAGGGTGGATGACATCCCCTGCGATGACAATGGGAAAGTAATTCCTTCCCATAACTTAATAGCTCCATGGAATCAGTACACACTAATGTATGCCTTTCCTCCACTGACGCTATTGCCTTGTCTGCTTTGAAAGAGAGAACACAAAGGAATTTCAGTCATTCTCCCCATTCCAGGTTGGCCTCAGGAGTAGTATGCTGATTTGGTTCATCTATTGGCAGATGATGCCTTACTTCTTCCAGATGGGCCAGATCTGTTATCCTAAGGACCTAATCTTCCACCCTGCTTCTCGGTTACTGGCTTTAATGGCCTGGCTGTTGAACCCCGAGTGTTGAAAGACAAAGGAATTTCAGATTCTTTTATTCCGACTATGCTTAAGGTTTATAGATCTTCTACTTGTAAGATTTATCTATATACGTGGAAGGTTTATTTTCGTTGGTGTGAGTTCTTGGGGTTTTCCCCTTGTGTTTTTTTCCTATATTGCAAATTTTGTCTTTCCTTCAACTTGGGGTAGATCAGCGGTTTAGCTCTAACTACCATAAATGGTCAGATATCTGCCTTGTCAGTCCTTTTTGAACATTCTCTTGCTTCTATTTCCTTTATGTACTTTTATTCATGGAGTTCCATGTGTGGCTCCTCCTCTTAGGTCCCTCTTCCGTGGGATTTTAATTTGGTTTTACCTGTTCTACAAAAACCTTTCTTTTGAACCTATCCGAGTCATTTCTTTGTGTTTTGTTATTCAAAAAGGTTGCTTTTTTGTGTCCAGTACCTTGGCTAGAAGGGTTGTCTGCTTTGTCGTGTGGAGAACCTTGTATGGTTCTTCATAAGGACAAGTTGTTTTAAGACCATAGGTTTACTTTGTACCCAAGGTGGTTTCGGCCTTTAATTTAAAAAGGACATTGATTTACCTTCACTTTGTCCAGCCCCTGTTTATCCTAACGAAATTATGCTTTATTGTTTGAATGCTGTGAGGGTTTATCTATCAGCCACAACTTGCTTTAGGCATTACTGATTTTTTACTTGTTATACCTGAAGGTCCTAGAAAAGGTTGTCAGCTTCTAGATCTTCTATTTCTTAGTGGATTCTTCAGGTTGTCATTTAAGCTTATGAGTTGCAGCATAAGGTTCCTTCTTTTTCTGCTCATTCTACTCAGGCAGTTAGTACTACTTGGGTATTTCAGAATCAATCTTTTGTTACTTAAATTGCCAGACCCCAACTTGGTCTGTTCACACATTTGCAAAATTTTAAAAAGTTGATGTTTTTGCCTCTTCTGATGCTAGTTTTGGCATGCACCTCTGTTTTGGACTGCTTTTGAACGTACCTACGTGTTAGAATTCTTCAGATCTGTGTCCCTCCTTGTTTCTGAGTCTTGGAGTCCATTGAAGGACACAACTCCCTCCCCTCATTTCCCTTCTTCATACTGCTTGCTACAGGTGGGAAGGGTTATGCTCTTAACGTAGTGTCCTTTGCTCCTGGAGGCAGCAGCATAACCCTACATCTCAGAATTCTTCAGAGCTGTGTTCCCTTTAATGAACTCCGTGAAAAAGATTTTACAGTAAGAACAAAATCCTATTTTTCTTTTTAGGTTTAGAAATGTTCTGCTATATTTAACTAGTCAAGAGAATTCAGTTAATGCTATATGTGGGCCTACACAGGGTATTCATACTTAAATATTTACGTTTAATCGCCTTTTAAATGAATGAGTTAAATTAATTCTTCTATAAAATAGTAGTAACTATTGGTCTTGTTGGTTTCATTCTAAAACAAGGCTCCTACACTACATGATATGTGTTTTGTGTCTACTAATACACATGCACCTCTGCTTATCTCCTGTTTCCTGGTAGTGTTTCACAGGGGAGCCTTTTTTACTTCCAGAGCCTAAGCGTAGGTGTCAGGAATAAGTCTCTAAACATTAGGTATGCAAATATTGTTCCCGCTGCATCCATTTGCCATGATTGTGGTTCGCGAAGGGGTCAGCCCTACATAGTAGTCGCCAAATAGTGCTTCCCATAGCAGATGATCAGGTGTAACCAGTATATTTTATTTAATCTTCCTACAGCATTCCCAGAACTGTGGTGCGGGCACAGGAATATTCCTGCTGATCAATGCCTCTGTGATTATTATCATTCGGGGACATCGCTTTTGCCTCTGGGGTTCTGTGTATCTTGACACACATGGGGAGGAAGACAGAGAACTCAGGTAATATTATGATTATTTCACAGGAGTGATTATTAGGTTGATTATGGCTTAGAGGTTCTTCTGGAGACAGGTGCTGGAGCTGATTGAGACCTTGACCGGCGCGGACCTACGGGATGACCCCGCAGCATGCCTACTTCACTTGACTAAACACTCGATCTCTAGGTATAAACGATCTTTGACACACCACCTGTTGAATGCAGCTCGGGCGTGCATCCCCCTGAAATGGAGAGACCCTCACCCACCCACTGTCCGGATGTGGCTCGCTAAAGTACAAGATACTTATCTGCTAGAGCAAAATATATTGCATGACCGGACCGCACTGAGACTGTGCGGCCCGGTACCATTTGGGGTTGGGGAACACTGTGCTAGAGGACCTAACTGCCTCAATGAAAAATACGGAGGCCCGTTTTAATGCCACCTGGGGGCCGTGGTTGTGCTACAGAATCTCTGCCCAAGCCTTGATCAACCTTCACAGGTTGGCCTGACCGGGTCCTCTTCACCCGGACTGCCATGAGGACATCTGGGGTGGCTCGGATGGGAATAGCCCCGCTGAGACCATGGACCCCAGTTGGCGTCACGGTATCCGGCCGGGACCTCGATTCCTTTCTACCTTTTCCACTTTCTTACCTCTTTCTCCTTCCCCTCGACCTTGAGACACTATCCGATGTTGGGTATAGTACTTAGTCACAGAGCTTTAACGTACAGAATGACACCACTGAGTCTAAAGTATTGATGAATCAACTACTGTACTGAGCTGATTTCACTTACTTCCGATGCGACTTTTTAGACAGGATATGCTTGTGATGACACGGTGTAGACCGTTTTTCAACGTGCCTTAAAGATTACATGTAACTGATTTTGTTTTCAATCACACTGTTTGTTATATCTGATGTTTCTTCAGCCAATAAAGAATTTGAGATTATGGCTTAGAGCAAAAAAAGGCAGCCAATCAATCTAAGACTTCACAAATAACTTTTAGTAAGATGTGGAATGTATGCATGTGTAGAACAAAAATATTGGTTCACTGTGTGACATCATTATGTCGTCTTCTTTAAAAGTTTGGACCAGCCTGAAAATTGCATCATGTGCATTGGAACCCATGCTGTTCCAATTTTGTTGGGATAAATTACTTTACGCTGCATTTTTGCCAATCTGTGCCTTGTCATTCTACTGAAGTGTTACCATAGCATGAATTTTTCAAGTATATCTGATGAGAATGAGCCCGTAGATTGGTAATTTAAAGCTTCCAAATCTTGAAGTGGAACTCCAGTCAAACAGCTAAATACAAATTTTAAGTATGTATGTATGTATACATGTTTCTTTTTTATCCATTAAGGGACACAGGAAAGTCGAAAACCTTTCTGTTTTGCTGCCTACAGGAAAATTGGGTACTGACAGAAAAACTGTAGGCCAGCCTATGGTATAGCCCAACTATCAACAACATGCCTTAATGCCCTTCTAGGATGGACATACTTTCTTCAGCTCTGATGTTTTAAAGACTGACCCATGATTTTCCTAGCTTTTTTTTTCTCCTAGCTTTTTTAAAAATTCAGTTAAGACTGTTTATACCATTGCTGGAGGTTCTTCCTCTGCTCTTACTGCTATCCAGTGCGGTTGTCTTTGATTTTGGACCGTACTGCAAGGTCCGTCTTGATTTTGGACCGTCTGTGCTGAACTGGACATTGCAGGGCTAACATGAAAGTGACCCTCAGGTATTGTGGTAGGATGTTTTCCAGACTCTCTTCTGGTTAATTTAGCTGCAGAGTGCAATCCAGGTCCAGAGTCACTGGCATTGCCTTTTCACTTGCATTATCTCTGATGGCTTTTTAAGTGAGTAGGATGGACAAGCAGAGCACTAGGAGTATCTTATTTTTTATTATCTACTGGGAACCATTATTCCCTGTGTTCCACTGGCTACTCTATGGGACTGAGTGCTAATGTCATCCACTTTGTGGAGCATCTTCCTGCTTCATGCTCTTCCACCATTCAGCGACGGCTTATCTCAAGTTTCTCCGTGGGACAAATCCTCTTCTTCCTACAGTTGGGTCTGGACCAACATTTGGCTCCCAGCACCATCAAAGGTCAAGTCTCTGCTGTTTCATTTTTGTTTTTAGAGACTGCTGGCCTCTGTGAAACCACTGTTTCACAGATCTGTAAGGCTTCCTACCCAGTCTTTTAGTTCACACGTTTTCTACAAGTTCTACAAGGTGGATTTTTGCCAACTTTCGGCATAAGGCCCTTCAGGCAGCTCTGTGAGCTGCAGGCAGTCCCCAGTTTGCCCACTCCCTGGAGTGCTATTGGAAGCCTTAAGAGTTAAGACTTCATCTGTCCCTCAATGGACGAGAAAGAAAATCCTTTTCTTACAGCCCTTTGAGCAATAAAGGTCCCACCCCTATGTCCTGATTTGTTACAAAACTGAGGTATACTTGTAGTAGGAGAACTTGTAGCCTTGGCTAAACTACAGTTTTTGGTTTTTTTTGTTTTCGTTTCCCAGGGTCCAGTTCTCCTGTAGGCCAATATAACCCGAAGGTTTAAAAAAAATTGTGCCCCTCTATGTACTCCAAGATAAGCATTGTGCGGTACAAAATCCTATTTTGTTAGGCCATTATGTGATTTACATTCATCTACTACACATCTACTACACTGCACATCCTCTTAGGTGACTTATTTCTTGATTGAGCAACAAAGCTCTCTATGTCATTTCTCTGCCTCAAGCTACTATATTGAACACTGAGCCAACATCATCATCTCTCTAATTATCATATAGGTGATGTAGTAAAGCTGAACCAGAAAGTAGTAGTGAGCCAGAGGTGTGTAAATCGCGAAAGTCGCCGAACAAAATTACATTAATCTTCCTCTGGCTTGTTTTTTGAAATTTTAAGGTCTACCAACCTGCCACAGCCATTACTTTTCCTGTTACAGTTTCCATTTGGAAAGAACCTGGACTGCAAGGGTGTAAAATGAAATTGGAGTCCCTCCTCGCTGCCTGCCATTAGGAGCAGAATATTAGTATCTGTGTATATGAATGAATGGAAAATAAAGCTTTAGGAATGATGATAAAGCCATACTGGGGGGGGTGGAGGGTGTCTGGGATTTCCAGCTTTATTTCCTGTTGGCTGTATGCCTAAGGATGCTTTAACTTCCAGCATCTATCCAAAACTGAATAAGAGTTTTTTATTTGGTTTATTGGAGGACACAGCTCTGCTTTCGATAATCACCAATTATGTATATAGCTACCTGAAGGTGCACTAAAAAAAAAGATGGCCAAGGGGGTGTCTTTATACATATGGGAAGCAACAGGCCAGAGGAGCAGATGCTGTGTCCTTCAATAAACGCAGATAAAAGGAAGGTGAACACATTTAAAAAAAATAATATTTTTACTGGAGCCTTAAAAAAGTAAAAAAAGGAGGGGCGATTGTAACCTCAAGGTTTTTCTCTCCACAGGCGTGGAAAGCCTCTTTACATCAGCAAGGAGCGGTACAACATGCTAGAGCAGCAGTGGGTGACGCACACGTTTGATCACATCAATAAGAGGTGGGGCCCCCATTACAATGGATTGTGAACATCAGTGCAGACTACAGATGGAATCTCAAGAAGGGCTTTCTGAGGAGGGGGAAGACGAACCTCACCTCTCCAGCTTCATAGTTTATTAGGTGCTGTTGTGCTATTGAAAACACGTCCCCAGCACTGGAGGAATAAGGTACAATAATAAACAGGAAAAATGTACTTTCCTACAACCCTGCAAAAGAACACTATGACCTGCATTGTCCAGAAAGCACAACGATTAATGAATGTTCAATGCGCTTTACTGCTTCCTTTGTGTAAAATTTCTTTGTAGTTTTTGTACATTTTTTTTTTGTTTCCTTTCTTGCTTATATTTTTATTTTTTTTGTGTGTGTGGAGCTCTGCAGTGAATGGAGGCTTACTGACACAAAAACTGCACATGTCAGTAAAACCTGCCCACATCATTCTTCGAGGCAAGCCAGCGAATATTGTGGACATTATGTGCTGTGACTTGTTAGCATTTTATGTTTGGCTGTTAAGCCTTACCTTTTATTCTAATCATCCGTGCATAATTGATAGCTTAACTGGACTAGGTTAGTGTGGCGGATTGCGTTTAATTAGAATTGCTAATGGGACTGCACTTTTAAATGTTACACTTTAGTCCGAGCTTGGGTGTCCGGGGGCCTACCAGCAGCTAAAAAGATGTAAATCCCACCTAGCTGCGGTAGGATTTGTCATCCCTGAAGAACTGGAGGCCATGCTTATCCAGCTGTGCTTAAGATTATTATTGTGTGTTATCAGTCCTTCCGTGTGTGTGTGTGTGTGTGTGGTGTGTGTCCATCCATATGAAATAAGAAATTTATTGTGAAACACTTTTTTTTTTGTTTCCTGTGAAATATTGTATAGTTACAGATGCGATACAGATGTTATAACAGAAACCTTTTAAACTAAAATGTAATCATATATAAATACATCTGTATGTGTGTATAAAACACAAAAATACATACATTCAGGGACATTAAAAAAAGAGTGCGTTATTTTGCTCAGAGAGTCTGTTTCTAAAGCTTTTTAGGCTTGGCTGAATTCTTTCTCAGGAACCGAAGACTCTCACTAGATAAATAAGAGCTGTCAGGTGTGATATGACTAGATTGCTGTTCTTTTCTTTCTTTTCATGAATCCCATCTTGTTTTATTCTGTGATTTTTTGCAAGGGTGGGGCTCATTACACACCAAATGTACCACATAATGTTTAAATGGCAACACTGGTGATGTGCATGTTATTGAAGAAACATGGCAGATACATTTTATTTGAAATGTGTGTTCCTTACCAGTCATAATTACATCTAAATGTCAGCAAGACACGACAGAACTCCAACCCAAACTTGTTGGGTAAGGGCTAGATTCCCTGTTGTGTTTTTGTCATCTCTGTCCCCTCACTTCCTTACTGGGGGACTCCCAAGGCATTGCTGCAAACTGAATATCCTATTCCACTCTCAGCAGTACATTCTTATATTCCTGTGAATAATTCACTAGACAACTGTTAAGGTGCCCATACACCTGCCGATTATCGTACGATAATCACGGGTGATCCCACGATCGTACGATAATCAGCAGGTGTATGGGCAGCGTGTGACCGCATCTACTGTATGGTCGCACGACTTTCGTCTTCCAAGCGCGCTGGAATACCTGCCGAAAATCATACGATTTGCGGCGGGTTGGTGGCGTGTTCGGAAGGCGAATGCCGCACGGCCGGTGTGCACAAGATGGGCAAATCGTACGAAATTTTAATTACCTTACAACCATCGCACAACGAAAGTCGTGCAATGGTTGTAAGGTGTATGGGCAGCTTGATTAGTTTATAGTAGGTTCTCCAAAGGACTATATAAAGAAAACACTCCAGAGAAGGGAAACAGGAAATTTCTTTATCATTTGGTAGGGGACACAGGAGGTACAGACACAATTGGGGCATACTGTCACCTTCAGATTTGGACACTGGCAGAAAAAAAAAATCTGTTAGTCAGCCAGTATAACCCTTCCCGCTTTCATCATGCTTCAGTTATGTGGAGAAGCGGCATTACTGTGAAGAAGGTGCCTGTAATGTGACCCTTCTGGGACTGGGTTTTTCTTGGGGTGCTTTTCAGGTCACCTGGTGTGCCGTGACTGATTATGCGCCTCATGTCTAGAAAGGGTCTCCTATCTTTACATATGCAAGTGCTGGTCTGTGAAGCACCAGTGTAAGTGCCTTTTGGTGGTGAGCCACTTTTTTTGGCACCTCTCAAGACAACTTTGTCAAAGATTGCACTGAGGAGAACAGCACCTTTTGCCTCAGCAAAAAAAGGCTAAACCTCTGAAGGGAAAATCTTCCACTTCTGAAACTAAAATGGGTTCCTTTGGTTTCCAGTCGTCTAGGCCCAAGGCCAAACCTGGAACTCTGTTCCACCACAAGACTTGGCCTCTCAAAGACTCCAAGCCCGCAACCTTGTCCTCCTCACCCCCATTTCTCTGGGGGAATGTTTGTTGAAATTTGCTACTACCTAGTCTAAAAGCATCTCAGATGCTTGGGTGATGATCGTAGCTTAAACTGCAAGCTCTACCTGCATCCCGCTTCATGTTGTCCACTCTGCTAACTAGTCAGACTAGGAAACCTCCACTCTCTTGAAGCATAACTCCTCTGTCAAGTAATGATAGCCATTGTTCTAGTATATGGAAGGTTTCAAGGACTTTAACCCACTGTCAAACCAAAAGGGGCTCAGACGTTGTCTGCCATTGTCCATCATACTGTGCAGACACAGCAAGCATTCGGTTGTGTCCTGATCATTCAGAAAAAGGCGTTAGAACCAACTCATCGCTTGGGAGTATCTGGGTCCCCTTCTAGAAACCTTATGACAAACTCCTAACCTCCGCTTGAACTGTTTGAGTCTTCCTCTCGGCTACGACCTTTTCCCGAAAGACTGACTTCCTTTTAGTCATTCCTGTGGTTCCCTACAAAGGACAGTTTGGTGCTTGTTCCACTATTGCTAGGTGGATCGGGGATCCTATAATTCAAGCCTGTAGGCTTAAGTATAAGGTTCCACATTTTCCTGTCAGAGTCACTCTTCTAGATCTTTGAGTGCCTCTTGGGCCTTCAGCATCAGGCATCTACAAACATCTGTTTTATGATCCACTCCTGATACTGCATTTCCACAATACTGAAGCATGATGGGAATAGGAGGGGTTATACTGACTGTCACATTTATTTTTGTTGCTAGAGTCCATTTCTCCTGAAGAAGACAGCATAACCCAAATGTATCTGAATCTCCTGTGTCCCAAAATAAACTACAAGGAAAGGGTTTTACAGGGAGCAGAAAAATCCTGTTTTAGTTCATCCCAGTGTCCTGGCTGAGTCCAGAAGAGAAAGTGACAGCAATAACAACTTTAAGAGGGTCTAACCCATCTCGGCATTGAAAAAAATAAAAAAATCTTGGCCTCAAGTTCCATTTTATTTAGCCTATAAATTAGTAAAACTGCTGGGAAAAAAATACAATTGGTATTTAATTAGTCTTTGACTTTTGGGCTAGACTTACTGAAACAAAAAGGGTTTTAGGCAATTGATTTAAAAAAAAAAAAAAAAAAAAGCATTTTCAAAACCAATCCACAGTGCCAAGTGAAAAGATTCTGGCTTTTATAGTCTTGGTGTTTAACTTAAAGACAAAAACAGGCCTCTGGTATCGGCTACAAGGTAAGCAATGTCTAAATAGTCATCCTACTTATAGGAGGTCTTAGGGTATGTAAGAGGCAAATTGCAGATATGTGAAAAGTTGATAAAACATTTGTACAGCTTTGTTGTGACATAGCCATACGCTGGAGCCTATGCCAGATGGGTGTTTTATTATTATTATTCATACACACAAACAGCAAGGTGTCTCACAATATCCCTAACAAGTAATCTATTCTTGCATTTTATGACCATCATACTCTGACCTAATTTTGGACAGAATTGTCCAGAAAAGCTATCTGTCCAGAAGTGTTGGATTTGTCTATATAAAACCTCTTACCAATTCCCGTGTATAGGTGCCTTAAAGGTTCAGTCTACCCAAAAGTGATGATACTTCAGTTATAATGGAGTCGCACAGTAATGTGAAATGTGATTGCTTGCTATGACGTACTGCAGTTTATACATCATTAGGCTGGCCATACACCTATCGATTATCGTTCGATTATTTTTTCGTGCAGTCATGGAACCCTCGTTCAATTTCCGCTCGAATACCTCATGCATTTTTTTTTTTTTCGTACGAAAATGCCACTAATCCATCAATTTTCGTACAATTCTAAAAAAAGGTTTTCCAGCCTCAACCTTCGAGAAATTTCAGCCAGGAGTACAGTAAAAAAATGTTTTTGTTCCCATCAACTGATCGATTTTTGTATGAAAGACCATTCGTGGACGTTTTCCGAATGATCATCAATGGGTGTATGGGCACCTTTGCTGCTGTTTGCATTTCCTTTTTGCACAAGACAAACATTGTGGCTGCTATAACCATGTTTGAAGATCATGCACTCTGAAAAGCTCACAAAAAACATATAGTTCCCCTGAAAGAAACCCTCTAGCCGCCCCCAGGACGAGCTGTGTCGGCCGCACAGCGCCCTTGTTGCCATGGCGCCCTGTGCGGCCGCACTGCTCGCACACCCCTAAGGCCGGCCCTGTGTGTAGTGAAATACAAGGTTTGCTGTTGCTGACCCCTCCTGGAGAGCCTACTTGTCTGGCTAGCATGCTAGCCCAAAAGCTTCAATATTGACTCACAGCAAGAATGTAGAGAAGATGTGAATTCCTTTTTTTTTTTTTACATTGGTCAGTGACTGAGAAAATATTAGACCTGTGCTGCAATCAGTGGTAAACTATAAGTACTAAGTGTACATGTACACCCCCCCCAACCCCCCTATCCCTTTTAGTCTGGAGGTAAGTCAAAATACTTCCCTTATTCATCGCTCAGTAGGGTTGGTCTCATAAAGCCGCCCCTCTTCACTGGTTATGTGGTCACAGCCTCCCCGTCATTGCACACAGTGCAGGACCAGCAGTACTACTACTACTACTACTACTACTACTTTACTGCTGACTGTAGTTCAGCTTTAAAGCCGGAGGGCTGGCTTGACTGCCAGGCAAAAGCTATTTTAAATAGGTCCGCAATGGACATGAAGGTCAGTTTTAATAAGGGCTGAATCACACTTTCGCAAAGCAGTGCTTTGCGGCAACATGACATGTATTAGTGCCTTTCATTTTGAATGTGTACATTGTGGCATGCTGTGTTGGGAAAAATGCTGCAGCTTCTCTCTCATTTTCAAATCTTAACCCCTTCATGACTGAGGCCTTTTTTTTTCATTTTTTGCACCCATGTTATATTCCACATTTTAGGCCTGAAAATGACTTAAAACCCCCAAACATTATATATTTTCTGAATGCCAAGACCCTATAGAATAAAATGGTGGTAGATGCAAATTTTTATGTTGCGCAATATTAGCGCAACTCCTTATTAAACCCCAAAATTTAGTGAAAAATTTAATTAAATGCCCCACAGAAGTGCAGATCGCACTTCAATAGCTTATAGCTGGGCTGCAGGAGCCCAGAACTGACAGCCCAGGGACCGGAAGTGATGCAATCTGCATCGCTCCCGGTCCCATAGAACGGGGAGGGGATCGATGAACGGAAGTTCGTCGACCTCCTCCCCAGCTCCCCGCGGACATCAAGATCGCCGGTGCCGGGCCCGTAGGAGGGGCAACGGTGCCCGGGAAGCACGGCGGCGGTGTCCGGCGGGGAGCTGGGGAGGAGGTCGACAAACTTCTGTTCATCGATCCCCTCCCCGTTCTAAGTGCGATCTACGGGACACAGAAGCGATCTGGCGACAGGTAAGTCGCCAGAATCGCTTCTGTTGGAAAGCCGACAGTCGGCTTTACAAGTTTAAACAGACTCCCGGCGAGTCTGTTTTAAACAGCCCCGATGCTGGCGACGTACACTGTACATCGTCAGTCACGAAGGGTTTTTGAACAAACAAGAGAGAAGTTGATTGGTTACCATGCACAACTGCTCCAGTTTTGATAAATTCCCCCCAACGCACAACAACGGCAGAGTGTGAATGGGTCCTTAATCTATATAAAGTTTTAGCAACTTTCCTTAGAAAAAGATAAAGGAATAAGGTAGGAATGGTTAACTAGCTTGGTACATATGGCACAGCCATAAGGTACATAAGGCACAGCAAAGAGAAAATCTCACTTCCAGCAACCTGTTATATTTTACGTGTTGTGAACTGGCAGAGCAGTAAAAGATGATTGGTAGGAGTGTGGCAGTGGCTGCTATACGTTACCACACAATGTACATTGCTGTTTGTCTTTAGATAATCCTGAGCGTGTATATTTTTCCCCATTTTTTTTTTTTTTAAATTCGGCCTTAAAGGGTTATTAAACCCTCATTTGTTTTTGCATATATCTAATGCTAGCAACCAGTAGATATATGCAAAAACTTAAAAAAAAAAAAAAAACCTTTTCAAACAGGTTTAAACTTACCTGTGTCTTCGCCGTGCGCTCCCGTCCAAACATCTGAAAATGTTTCGGGCGGCCGCAAAGGATCTTGAAGGGGGGGCGATGAGAGACATGGTAAGTCTATGGAGCAGCGCTAGATCGGAGACCCGCACCAGCGCTGGAGGGACAGCTGAAAAGGGCAAAGAAGAAGATGATTGGAATAAGAGGCATCATTTAAGTCCTGACGCTAACATTGGGGAGAAATTATGCTTCAATGTCACTTTAAGGTTCTGAACCTCTCCTGCAATATTTTCTTATATTCATAAATTCAGAGGGTTCACTTTGGCATGTAGGAGAAAGTACTTTTAGAATGACAAGCTGTGGAGTAGCATGTATGTATCTATATTTCTGGGGCGGTAGTCTTTCACATTTTTGGTTTTCTTCTGGATTGAATATTTGTTAAAAGCAGAGAAACCTCTTAAATACAAAAATAATATTATTTTTTTTGGCCTTGGATACAAAGACGTATGCCTGCCAAATATAAGTTCTAGTTTATCTGCCATAATGCTGATGTCGCATAAGAAATTACTTATGCCACACCCTCTTAAAGTGAACCTGACCTGTCTACCAAACCGCTTAAACTAATGTTACTGTTGATGTGCATGCAAACAGCATTGCTTGTTTTCCAAATTGGTTTCTTTGAGCCCGGTGAGGACCCTCCATTCTAGGCCAGGCTTCATTGTAGGCCTTGTGTGCTCCAGCATCTAAGCTCTGCCTTTGTTACTGAGCTTCTGCAGTTTGGGGAGGCCCTGTATACAGCCTGGACTTATGAGTAATATTGGTCATTAAAAGAGAACTATGGGGTAAGTGTTTTTCCCCATAGTTCCCTTAGGGGTCACGGGAGTACATATACTAACCTCCTCCCGTGACCCAAAGCTCAGTATATAGTGATCTGCATCTTGCAGTATACTGAGACTGCCACTCGCCTCATAGTTCTCCTTTAACTAGTTTGGTAGACGGGTCAGGCTCACCTAAACTGTATAGAATATCTTCTCACTTCAGAGCTGTAAATGCAACAAAATATGACTGGGGATTACTCTTCCCCAGAGTATAAAGCAGAAGAACCATAACACTGTGGATTTGGAAGTCAGTTGCCCTACCCTGTACTCCGATGAAGGGGCAAACAATTGCCAGACACATTTGGCCGGTATGGCCGAGACATGCTGTGCCATTCTGTTAATTGCTTAAATCGGGGCATTTTGACAAGTACAAGTACCTGTCAAAATGCCCTGTATCGGGCCCGATTCCGATGCTAGCATCGGTATCGGGACATCCCTAGTTAAAGCCATTGCTGACTTCTTCTCAAGTGCTAGTTGCCTGGCTGTCATGGTAATCCAGTGTCTTCAGTACTTTTGAAAGCACTGACCTGGAACAAGTGTGCAGATTGTGAGTGTTGACACCACTCTGACTTCCTAATCTACATGCGTGTTCCAGGTCAATACCTGAAGCCAGAAACGAAATGAGTATCTACTGGCAATAGCAGGCCCCATATTGCTCCCTGTACATGTTTTGTTTATTGATTAGACTGCATAGAGCTGTTCTCATTTTCTCTGCATTCCCACACCAATGTGTAGATCAATACTGCCTGTTTTCCACTGTTCACAGTACACACACTGGCCTATGGGGGTCTGTCCTGAAGTTACACATTCATCTTCACTACAGGTTTCCTTTTGATCAGGCAGTTAACAGCCCGGGTGACAATGAAGGTATCGGGAGCAAGACGTATAAACACCCAGTTGGGGAAATACTGTTTGATAGTGATCTACTGACACAGCAGTGTGTCTCTCTGCCCTGCTACCTTCAAGAAGCAGTGAGAGATGGTTTGCGCCCCTGTGCCCTATTACATTGTAGCTACATAACAATAAAACAATAGTATGAAATAAAGTCAATCAAGAATACACAAAATTCTGCCAGACACAAATGGGTTAACTAAACAAATTGGAACACGTGTGACATCAGCGTTAGCCTGGTGCCGTCTTCACTTGGTCAACTTTTGTAAATAACCATCGGACTTTGATCCCCTTGGCTTTCAATTAGCTGTTGTCATTTAAAAAAAAAAAGTAAACAAGGTTTCATCATTTTGTATTTGCACATTTTTGATGGGTCAGAAGAACTGTGGAGTGACATAGTAATTATCATCCACTGATGGAAGGTGGATGGGTTTGTGGCTTCCCAACATGAGGAATCATAAAATCAAATCCTAGATTGTGGCTACACTCTCCATTGGATGCATGCTGCTTATTCAGGGGTCACTTCCTCGGTCTGCTTTATCTGGCTTTGCAGATTGAAACTGTCTTGTAAAAATAATCTACAAGTGTGTGCGGGTTTATTTCTCTAAATGTATCTGTGTGCTCTAATGTTTGGATGGTCATTACATTACAGTACATTACTGTAGCAGCTAGCTTGATCTTTCTAATACATGAGAAGTGTAAAGCAAAATCTAACAAATGTTGTAAGATATGTTAATAAAGATCTACAAGTATCCAGTAGTCTCATTCATTCTTTTATATGTTCAAATATTGTGGAGTGGACCCTAACAAATGAGCTCATAACACACGCATGTGTCACAGCTGAACTTCAGGCAAGCAGCAAAATATAAAGATGATATATATAATCATCACACACATATACAGTATATACATTTTGCTCTGATTTACATTTGGAAACAAAGGTTTGCTTTAATAGTTTTCTCATCCAGGCTCAGAGCCTGACTTCAGCTCTGCCTTTCTTTTAATTAGTGTACCGCCATCAGCAAACTTGATGACAAAACTGCACCCATTGTTCCAGGCCATCCTTTTACAGGAAAAAATTACTGGGATTGTCCTATCAGCAAGGACAATTCAGTGCCATGTCAGGTGCAGTGTTGAGGGAGAAAGGACTGCTGTAAACACAACTAAGCCCATGGAACATAAGAAAAGCATTGTGCTACTAAAGACACCCATAAACAGGGGATAAGTGTCTCACAATCTGAGTATTTTTGTGTAATATCTTCAGATAGCCCTGGACTACCATTCTATGGGAGATGCAATAGATTGCATAAGCCTTGTGTACTTGCCATGGGATAGCGTTTTGAAGTATTGAAGCAAGAGGTTTAGCATGACACCTATGCACCAGGAGCATGGAGAGCAATGGTAACCTACATGTTTTTCTCAGGAAAAGATGTATTTTAAACTAAGCTTTCAAAGTATGTGCACCTCCTTTCACTTACAGGGTTACTCACTAAAGGGTGAAGAGTTTGGAGAAGGCAGGAGAAGTGAACAATCTAGGATAACATAGCTGAACTGGAGAATTTTTCCAAATCAGCTATGTTGTCCTAGATTGTTCACTTCTCCTGCCTTCTCCAAACTCTTCACACTTCAGTAAATAACCCTGTTTGGTTTGCTACAACGTAGACAGATCATGTCTGTCCAATTTTGCTTAGGAATGACTTTAAAGTAGAACTATGGCCACCCATAAAAAAAAAAAAAAGAGCTGCAGTGCTTTGGGAGATGCACAAAAACAAGGCTTAAACGCTCATTATGTCTAGCGGTAGGGGAATAAGGTGTGATCCATAATTCCTCACTCCAGCAGGTTCCCTCCATATGCGTGACTGGTTCCCCAAAGTCTCTTCTATAAGTCTTCCGGCCGGCAGTCGCACACTGACATCATCACATATTATGGAGCTCCAATAGTCCTGGATTGTACGTGAGGACAGTGAGGGACCACCCACAACTCAGAGGGGTCAGAGAGAAGTAGTGAGTGCCAAAGCCTGCTGGAGGGGGGAATAAGGAACATATTACATCTTATTACTCTACCCCTACACTTAATGTGCATTTAATCCCTACAGTGCTTACGGAGTAGGGGAAGTGTAAGGGTAGTTTTTGTGTAATTCCCGGAGTTCAGCTTTAGTTACACTTACTGCACTTACCGTTTTCTCTTCATCCCATGAAAAAGTCCCACAAATACCTCTTGAATCAGCCAGTGTAGTCCACCTTAATCACCTGTGAAGGTGTGGCAAAGACGCTGCAATGTTCCTGAATTCAGAGCAGAGCTTCCACTCTCATGTAGGCTTTGCCGGCTTGCACTGCAGTGTGATGAAAATGATGGGGGGGGAATGGTTATCGCCATTGTCACTGCTGATTCACAACCCTGTACCTTGTCAGTCAGCACCTGGCCACACTTAGTCCTAGCCACTGCTTTCTGGATTGATAGCACTGCCTCTGCTGCTAAAACCCTCCTACTGTGATCTGCAGTGTTTGGGCGGGGGAGTGTGTGACACACAAATGTAGAAGAATTTGACTCGGGGAAAGGTAAAGGAAGAGTTTTATTTAGTTTTATAGGCTTGCACATCACATAGTTACTGGATTTGGACCTTGTTTAGACTGCTCCGTGCTTGGTGTGAACAAGGCCTAATAGTCAAATCCTGAAGGACAGATATTCATTTGGTTCTCTAATTAGTGAAGTCAGCAGTGCAGTCACTCTTTATTACCACTGCGTGACACTGGTGAGGTTTCTCAGCTCATACAGATGGTAACACAGCAGGTAAACCAGCAGACTTTAAGAAAAGAAATTTGGATAGTTGGCATAACTTTTTTCCAAATATATATTAAATTTCAATATACTTTGGATGCTTTTTTTGTGTCCGAGGGCTTTGGGACAATTGGCGAGACACAAGATAAATGAGTTACACACAGGTTTAAAAAAAAAAAAAAAATTCTCCAAAAACTATGAAATACAAGTAATTCTAGTCAGTGAATGAGATGTTTAGTTCAATAATTTTATGTTCTGGTTACTGCTGTCTTGGGATTGCAGGTCTGATGATGATATTTAGCAAGAACTCAAGGAAACACGTAAGATCTTTAATCCTATAAACCTTTTCCTTTCTCATCCATTGAGGGATGCAGGAAGACTTCACCATCAGTGTTATACTGCAGCTGACAGGAGGATTAGCCACTGGCAAGCAAAACACTGTAGTCCAGTCCAAGATAAACCCTCCCACTACGCCTCAGTTTTTTTGCTAGTGTACTAGAAGGATGGATGTCTTTTTTTTAGCTCTACAAATAAAAGGTTAACTTATTTTCTTTGTCTACTGAAGGATACAGGAATGTATAATAATATATGATGTATGGGCTATAATGCCGCCTACAGAAGGTTTGAACACTGCCAAGACCATAAACTGTTAAGCCAGACCCTGTATAACCGCACCTCCGACCGCCATGCCTCAGTTTTTAGCTAGTTTCCTAGTGAGTCAGACGCCTTTTTTCTTTGATCTGCTTTGAAATACTATTCGTTTTTTACTACAAATATTTTCTTTTTTTTACTAGCTTTAATCAGGACCTCATATATACTGCTCGAGCTACTCTCTTCATAGCAACTATTTGGATTGGTTAATCCCTGGCTCTGCTTTTTAAGGATGGGCTTTCGGTTCAGGTCAACAATGAGTTTCAAAAGAAGTTTCAAAATCCATACCAGACCCTTCTCTGAGCATGCAGCCTGGCTATACGGAGGGCTGAATATCGGGGGGATCCCATATTTTAAAAGGGGCTTCCAGATTCTGGTAAATCCCCCCCTGAAACCCCCACATACACCAAGTCCTTAATCTCTATCAACATGGAGACTTTGGAGACTCCCCTTCCCCTGCAAAGTACCCTCCCAACACTAAGAGGATGTGGCCAGGTATTGTTTAGGAAAGGAGGGAGGGTTCTGAAATGACAAGCATCTGAAATGCTTAATCCTTGACACTTTACACAATTCTGCTGTTCTATGTCAGTTACTAAGCGATTTTCCAGTTTTCAGACCCTTGGTATGTTTAATATCTAAGCACTGATTCCTTATTACACCCCATATACTATACAATACAATTTGCCATAAAGTGACATAGGAAAGTTGAATGTGAGGAGCTGAAGAGGGAGCTGGAGCAAAGGTTCCTTTTGGATCACTGGAATATCACTTTCTGCACCTAAGCTCCGGAAGGGCAAACTATCCAGAAGTCTGCATAGATTAATAAACATTTTGCCACTTTGGAAAGTGGAGGCACACCTTCGTGCCAATGAAGGTTTTTCTAAGGGCTTAGCAGGCTTCTAGCACCAGACTTTGTGGGTGGCCAAAGAACCAAGGTTTGAAGACCTAGACTTGCATATTCCAGGAGTAAAAAAAAAAACAAAGGAAGGAGACTTGCCAGACCTTTCCCTTGGCTTTTCAGAGGCAGGTGGGTGCTCTTGCAGGTCTTTTTTTTAAAAAAAGGCATAAAATGTGCCATTTTTTTTATCTCAAATGAAAACTGTCTGCAAGCAGGTTCATCTTTAAAATATAGATCCCCTTGGTACTCCAGAGCCCAGGCAGCTCTTGAAAGTTATGGTTTTACCCCTTCCCCCCTCCTATGCCTCCCTATTTATTAGTAGAGCTGCCCATTATTGTAATGGGCCAAGAGGGAGGAGGTGCCCATTACCAATTTTCTAAGTAAAGTAGAGTTTTGCAAAGTAGAATATCCTGGGGTTCAGGGCTCTCAGAATTGCTCTACAGTAAAGCTAAACCTGTCTGCAGGGACTTAAAGGTGTCTGCATTTGTTGTGGCTAGCTAGGACATTTCAGAAGAGCACAGGTATCTACCCAGACAGTACTTTCAGATATAACAAGTGAGATTTTTTTTTTAAACGCTAGCAAATAAAACTGTTTTGGAAGTGTGGAAAACAGCCCTTAAAACAATTTAAAAAACACATCTGATTGTGAGCATTGTTTTCAGTTATTGGCCATGTCCTATGTACTAGAGAGTGAAAATAACTCCTGCAGGCAGCTGCAATTGCTGATTATCACACAGGAAGATTCAATTTAAAATCTCCCAACAAATGTGCTATGGAACATCAGAAAGCCTCAGCGTGTCACGCCTCCAGACAAACGAGAAAAACACCTTTCAAATACCAGCACAGTGCCACAGTGCCACAAAAAAAGATCTTTAGGGTTGCTGGGCCATAGACACTTTTTGTTTTATTCTTTAAAAAAATGTTTATTAAAAAATGGCCCGGCACTGGCAAAATAGTACCCAAGCTCAGGCAGTGGTAAGTGTTTGTTATCACACAGGAAAATCTCCCAATATGTGGGTTAAGGCTGGGAACACACCTTACAACCGTTGCAAGACTTTTGTCTTGCGATGGTTGTAAGGTAATTTTAAAAACGTACGATCTGCCTATCTTGGACAGGCAGAGCGTACTTGCGATGATCGCAAGCCCGCCCCGCTGAGGGGCGGGCTTCTGATGACCGCAATGCTGAACGGGCAGTGTGCGCTTGCGGCTTTTATCTTGCGAACAATGCCACAAACCAGCCGAACATCGTACGATGTTCGGCTGGTTTTCGAACATGTTCCTAAGGTAAAAGTCGTGCGACCTTACAGTAGCAGAGATGTCCAAGAACTTGTAGCACATCTTACCGGACTTCCCATATGAAAAAATGGGTGCTCGCAATGACTACGGATGGCGCCATATCAAGTAAAATTGTTGTGTATAGATGTCACCGGCACTCCAAATATGACAGAATACGTCAACGTTTTAGTGAATCTTCGTTTTTATTTTTTGAAGTCACTCAAAGTGGGATCACAGTAGCAGAGGTCGCACGGCTCCCACACACCTTACGATAATCGTACGATCACGGGATTTCCCCGCGATTATCGTACGATTATCCTAACGTGTGTGGAAAGGATCCAAACTCTTCACATGAACCACTTTTACAACCAGGAGAGGCTCAGGAAGAGTTCAATGCCCATAAAGATTCTTCGGAGGTGGCCATATGTCTCCCAGCATATACCCTGTGTATAGACGTTGCTCCACAAAGCTAATTTCTCTGCTGCTCACCTTGTGTAAGAAAGTTACATTGTTACACTGCTATTTTGCCAGATTAAGTCCCATCCTACTGAGTGATCATTGTGGTAAAGAAGATTTAGGAATGTATTCCTTCTGCCTGCAGAACACTTAGATTACATCATTCTCCCAAGATGCTCCTCTCAGAAAGGCATGCTTAGGAACACTCACTTTACTGGAGAGTAGATTTCTTTTTATTGCTACATTTGTAATGAAAAAATAGCTGATTTGGAAAAATTCTCCAATTCAGCTCACTTTCCAGTTCAGCTATGTTGTCCTAGATTGTTCACTTCTCCTGCCTTCTCTAAACTCTTCACCCTTCTCTGAATAACCCTGCCAGTGTTGAATCTGTGCTAAGAATATGCACACTGAAGTATTCAAACATTCTAAACAAGCAGTAAAAGCACCTTCAAGCAAGCCCTGTTTAACATCTGTAGCTAAAGCTATTGTGGATAAATGTATCTTCAAAACCTACAACACAGGCAATGAAATCTCAGCTATTTGAATGGAGATCAGAATCTTGGTAGCCTGCAAGACCTCTATTATGAAGGAGGTGTTTCTGAGCTGTTAGAAACCAATTGAAACTAAACTTTATAAAGGGGATTGAACCCTAAAAGCTGTGACCAAAAGAGGGGAAGACAGAGGGCAAAGGACTAGTTCCCATTAATGTGTGTGGTCTTCCTGTTGCTGATCTTTTCCTATTGCTTACTATGCCTGTTTCTGCACTGTCTGATTGGAGGCTGCTATCTTTGTAGAGGCAGGACTTTGTGTCCTCATCCAAGAGCCTTCAGCAAGGACAGCAGTGAACAGCACAGTAGTGGCATCATCACGTCTCACTCTAAATCCGCTGAAACTAGCAAATCTCACATTGCAAATATACAGATATGATTGTAGGCACAGGAGTGCCTAGGCACACTGACATGCCAGGAAGTGCTCTGCTATTTTTCAAGAGGAATTCCAGACAAAAGGAACAATTTCAGTTACTGCTGAGGCACAATTAGAATTTAAAGATGTTTCCTATACCATAGCAAATCTTCATTTTCGAAGCACAATTTCACTTTAAAGCCTCTGTTGTTACCTTTGAGAATGAATTACGTCACAGTACCTGCAGCTAGATATGTCAGGGATGGTTTGTTTTAAATCCCTTTTACTGCTTGTTAAGAATATGTATATTCTTTAATGTCTATAGTCTGGGCACAGGTGTGATTTAACGATGTCTACTTTAATGACCCCCTTAAGGGGCTGACAGATGTGACATCAGCTCATCTATGGATCCCCTTAGAACCCAGGTCATCACTGGAACAAGCCTCTTACTGTGCAAAGCGTTTTATGCCTATATGTCCATTTACCAAGATTATAAATTGAGAATTCAGCAGCAGTAGGAATCAATGACTTGTGTAAATTCACCTGGGGCTGTGGAAATGTCCTTTCGCATCCGACATACCAGGGAACATTGAGCAGAGCAAACTCCAGTTAACCACTTACCTGCTTCTCCATTCCCTTCATTCATCACAACTCTTGTCCTCCTCAAATTCTGCTTAATAATTCAATCTTTATCTGCTGCCAGTTTATTGCCTTTTCACTGCCAAGAAGCAGAAGCTGGCAACGCGGCACAGTTATGTCAGGTAAGTCAATGTAATGCGTGTTTTTATCTCCCATCTATTACTGTACAGTATCTATCCTTGTACATTCACCCACCCATTCATTATATTGCCAGAGCATCCTGTTACTGAACACTCCATATTGTGACATATCTCACAGGCCCAATGTTCTCTTTACAGAATCTAAACCCAATGCGAGCCCAGAGCAGCTGAGACATGGGTAAGAGCAAAACCTACTGGCACTCTTCATTTGTTTGTTATGTAACAACTTCAGGAAGAACTTCAGTCCGACTGAAAAGCAGAATATTGTTTTACATTGAGAAACTGCCAAAATCACTTAATTATAACCAAATAACGATTCCTAGTTGCCAACTTTTTATACCTTCAGGGAAAATTGATACCGAGAAAGTTTATCAAGACTGTGACATGGAAGGTCGAATTGTAATAGGTTTCTTTTTTTAATCAAATGAACATTATGGAATAATTTCAGTATGTACATACTTTGTTTCATTTTAACATTTGCCTTAAAGTGTATTTCCACTTTTGTAGGCACATTGGGATAAGACTTACTTTATATTTGCCC
>NW_017306433.1:457414-459738 GCF_000935625.1 Nanorana parkeri
TCCTACACACATAATAATATACTCTCCCCTTCCAATACCCCCCCTTGTACACATAATAATACACTCCCCCATTCCAAGCCCCCCCAACACACATAATAATACACCCCTCCTGCGAGCCCCCTCACCTGCTTACATCTTTGCAGGGAGCAGGCGGGGAGGCACAATTCCTGGTGATCTCTTGGTTGATTTGTAAGGTCGGGTGGCTTTTAATTGTTATCCAGAGTTCCATTAGAGCAGGGGTGGGCAACTCTGGCCCTCCAGCTGGTGCAGAGCTACAATTTCCATGAGACATTGCAAGACTGACAGTTACAGGCATGACTCCCAGAGGCATGTTGGGATCTGTAGGTAAAGTGCAGCTCGAGGGGCGGAGTTGCCCACCTTTGCATTAGTGGGATTTCCCCTCACTTGCAATCCCAGTGACAATGGTGGTCTAGCTCTTCAATGGGATGCAGATGGCAAAAACAGACTGTAGATACCCTGTAAATCTTGAGGTGCATACAGGAAGCATAGCTTAGTTTCTGAGTAGTTCAGTTTTTAATCCAGGCATTTCTGTGCTGCACTATCCACCCGACACCCTTAAAATATACTGTATGTAAAGCATACCAATTAACTTCTCTCATCATCTCCCGTTTGGTCTGTTAAACATACAATTGAAAGGATTTTGTTATATCTGTTCAATAAGTGCAAAAACATACCAGTTGATCCTACCAGAAATCCAGTGAGCGCCTAACTTTCTATAGTAAGCTGACAACAGAGTGCCCCTGCTGCACTGATATCCCAAGGACTCCCATCATCCTTACCTGTATTCTCTTCTGTGAACTACAGTACACTTTCCTCTTAAATTATGGGGATGAAGAGATGGGAAGGTGTTCTATAGTTTCCACACACTTCATGTTCAAGATTGATAACAACTCTTCCATAGAGTACGTAAAGTACAATGAGCGAGTGTGAGCTCAACTCCAGGAAGTAACAACATTGGTAAATATGCCCCCCGATACAGGCTCTTATTCTTGTTTTGTCTAGGGGATGAGCTGTCCCCATACAGCGGATGCACCGGTCCTCTTCTCAGCACTGAAATGTTGGCTGGCCCTTGTACTTCATCACATACAATGCAGGAGTGGCGATGGCCACTGGCCCTTCATTGTATGATTACGGAGAGAGGGGTGGTAATAAGAGCCGTCAGAGACCAGCTAGAGGAGTAGTTATTATTATTATTATACAAGATTTATATAGCGCCAACAGTTTGCGCAGCGCTTTACAATATAAGGAAGACATTACAATTCAAGACAAGATGGTAAGGAGGGCCCTGCCCCTGGGGGCTTACAATCTAAAAGAGGAGGGGGAAGTGATATATGAGGAGGTAGCTGTGTGGGGAGGAATTATTTGAGAATGTGAAGGTTCAGTGGTTAGGTCGAGGTGGGATAGGATAAGAGATGAGTCTTTAGTTTTGTGGGACCAATTGCCACAATCAGAACTGGTGGAAAGGTAGACTGCAAGCCCCCCGGATAACGGAAATATCTCAATCCTTAGATAAAACAATCATTCGTTCCTGTATCAGCTGGGGTGAAGTAGAATATTTATTAAATGTGTTATTTTCTGGAGTCCAAAGAAAAACAAAATGAAATTGACCCAAAAACATTACAGTTTCTCTGAAATAAATGAGTCAGAGGAAGACTTTGTGTACACAAGTACTGTATGCTAGAAACATGCATTTAACTAGCGTTACTTCCCCCTTTGTGAACGTCTGGCGACGGCAACCCGCGGATGCGAGTCTGCCGTCCGTCCGTGTTTTCTTAACGGGCGGACGGCAAGAGGTTAAAGAAGGGTAATGAAATAATACGATTTTCATTAGTATCTATTAATATATCTAACAGATTAGATGTAGGCTTGTGAAGTATCTTTGATACCATGAGGCTCATTCTACAGCTGTCTATGTATAATGTGGGCCTGTCACTTATAATATATATCATATATAAATTAACAATATGGTTAAAAGCTGGCAACAAGATGTGGCTACAAGTACCCTTTATATCCTCCAAATTACTTTGGTTCATCCAGGGAGCCCTCCGATACCCCGAACTATGTCAACATTCTGTAGGATTCAACTTCTCTGATTTGGTTCTTGGTGTCAGTCTAATACTTGATCCTTTGTTGCCCTCAGGGGCTTTTATATTGGATTGTGGAATGGTCAGGACTTATCTCTTGAAGTGGACTGGGCTAAGTGATGTGTCAAAGTAGTTGATGCTTTTAGCACGTGGAATCTATTTGGATCTATTTAGTTTATGTGCATGTTCACATACAGTATATATCATATATATACACAC
>NW_017306433.1:459796-496414 GCF_000935625.1 Nanorana parkeri
TGGATGTAGACAACATGCCTACCATTATGTAGTTGCAAAATCATTTTTTTTATGATACAAACAATAATTTAGACAATAAAACTAAAATCTTGTATACTTTTATAAGTATTCTCTCCCCTTTGCTATGAAACCCCTAAATAAGATATGGGCAAACCAATTAACTTCAGAAGTCGCATACTTAGTTGATAAGGGTCCATCTGTGTGCAAAGTGTCATATGATCTGTCATATGATGTCAGTATAAATGCACCTGTTCTTCCCCTGAGGCCCCTGAGTCTGCAACACCACTAACCAAGCAACATGAAGACCAAGGAGCTCTCTATAGATCAGGGTTGGGTTGTAAAAAATATCCCAAACTTTGAACATATCTCCCACATTTCTAAGATGGAAAATAGAGACATCACTTAGCACAATGTATGTAAGCAAAACATACGTCCCTGCCATGAGGGACACCTTTTAGCACACGGCATGTAGATAAAAGACACATTCCTGCCACATCTCCAATTACACTGACAATGAGGAATGAAAATGATTGGTTAAACCTAACAGTGCTATTTTCAGCACTACTTGTAACACTTCTTGCCTATATCTACTGCATGCTAGCAGTAGATATAAGCAAAAAAAACCGGAGGGTTTAGAACCCCTTTAATGCAATATGTTAGATGTTGGATACTAGGTTTTTTGCACTATAACAGTTTTAATAGCTAATAAGTACATTATTTGTAGAGGTCTATACATCAGTACAAAAAGAGGGATGGCTGAAGAGGAAGGAGGGGACAGATGGATTTCCAGATGAGGGACAGTTGGGAGCTTTGCATATACAGAGCAGTGTTACAGCATTTCTATAATTCCCATAGGGAAACAGGTAGAGTTTGTCCAGTCCTAACTGAGCCAAAGTGGAAGGTGCAAGACCTTGTACAAGCATAATAAAATAAGTACCAAGTACTATGGTACTTGTGTAACAGTGGATACCCCTCTTTTATTCTCTTTTATTTCCTTTTTGGCACTTTGGGCTGCTGTAGTTTCGACTTGCCTTCTAAACATCATTGATAATTGATGTATTGTTTTTAGAGTCTGAAAATAATGTCATGGTTTTACACAAAGAAAGCCCTCCCCATTAGCATTCAGCCTGCACTCCTTGCACAGAGAGGGTTACTGCATTTTAATCTCTTGAAAGTGACTCCAGCAGGTTAAGAATAGAAAATGACGCTTTTACCCAACTGCTGACTCTGAGTTTATTTGTCACCTTCCTATCTATTGTCACAGCTGCCTCCTGTGATACAGGCTTGGTAATCTGATCATTTGGAAGCACAGCTGGTAATGGGTCTTCCTTAACACACAAACAAACAGGCAAAGAGCGGGCAACATGTTTTTCTCCAATTCGCGAGCCATGGTGCAGCCAGGCAGCTAAAACTCGAACAGACAGCTGTTCTCTGGCTTGCAGTTAAACATGGCCTTTCAGGCTTCTAAACTTAGTCTTTCAAGAATAATGAGCCGCAAAATTCCATTCAGAAGCTTAATTGTTTTCTGTGAGGGCGGTTTGTGACTGCTACATGTGGGTTTACACTGGGTGAGGGTCTTGCTTGTCCTAAAACTGCACAGTTTTATGTAATAGACTATTTTCACGATGTGGCAATGGAAAGTCTATATGTGGAAGCAGTGGGGACCGCTTTGGGCTAATAATTAAGGTGTAAGTGGAATTTTTCATCAATACATAAAATGTGGGCTGCAGAATGAAATTAACTTGGGGGAGGGGGGTAGTCTTATAAAGCAAAAAGGAAAACTGATTTTTTTTGTGTGCTGGTAAAGTTCCATAAGCTGTTTTCCACATCATTTACCTTTCCGATGGTAACATAAATTATTTCTGACAGCTGGGGCAATTTTAGAAGGTTTATAGGAAATTGGTGGTTTATTGGTCAGTTGTATTAACTATTTGACTTGTTGATATTAAATGGAAGATATTTCATTGTTGCCGTAAGCAACACATGGCTGTACCTGCCTTAAATAATGCAGCTCTGTGATTATTAATAGATCATTAAATGTATTTGTTAAATGCAAGCAGTGTATTATTTTGAATTTGACCTGGTATCAGCCTCTTGCAGTACCTATATATCTGTGCTGGAGTGTGAAAGGAAGAAGCATTACAAGGAGCCAATCAGTTTATGTGCTGACAAGGAGCATGCTGATAGGAAGGCAGAACAGAGTGACACAGAGATTAGCTCATCACTGTGCTGCTTGTCCTTTTACTTTCCAGTAGCAGGATGGGGCAGGTCCAGAATGACCTTGGCTCAGAGGAAGTGGGTTGAATCATGTTGGCCATCAGACTGACTGAGGACATCTAGCAGCAGAATAAAAATGGATGGATGTGACAATAATGAGATCTGACAAACCCCATACTGTGTGGAGTGAATTTGGCAATTGTAGTGAACACAGTGCATCCCTCATTTCCCCCAAAATGTTAAAAGGAACCATTAGATTTAAATGTCATGTCTATGGTGGGCAGCTAGAGAAGGTAACAGAATACAGACAGTTTAAGACACAATTTGACACAAACCAGAGACAGTTAGATGGAATGCAGAGGGTCATAAAATCTCCTTTAGCTGAGTGTGTAAAAAGACTGGCATGTTATCAAATAGTCTATAAGCAATACACATCTGTAAGTCTCATTTTATTGGAACTAAAACTGAACTTTAATACATTGCAATCTCTCTCCAATTTATATTCCATAAATCCTACAGTAGTGGAGTTACTTTCATAAAAAGTGGTTACACCGATCTATGGGAAGATCCCAATCAGACACCAAACATATCTTATTAGGTTCAAAAGGTTAACAAGGTAAACTTCAAATAACAAATAGTCTCTAACAAATAGTCATTTTATTCTGTGCAATAATATGTTGGTTGTTGGATTGTGGAACCTTGACAGATGGAAATATCTGTGTATTTCAAATAGTTAGCATTAAAGGTGTGTCTGCTGAAACATAATAAAATACTCTCCAGTTCCTTTCAGCACATCCCTCAGACCCTTTGGTTCATGTAATAGCATGTTTAGTAGTTTTGTATGTATTTTCATCATTTATTGTGGTCTGGACTCAAAAAATACAATTGTTAAATATATATTTAGCTGAATGTAAAATATTACAAATTAATTGTTTTTATTTTAATTTCCAGCTACCAAGTAAAGCTCTAGCCTTCTTTTTGTATGTGTTTATTAGGCTAATCTTAGCTGCTTTGTTAAAAAATCATTTTGTTTACAGAGCTTAGTAGTCCATGTACCTGACAGGAGACTGAGGTGAGCAGAGGGAGGCTACACTTGCAGACCTTGTCCAACTCTCCTGAAAGTGGTGACAGGCAGAGTAAGGACTCAGGAATGCACGAGTGCCCAGTACATAGATAAATGACATTCTGCCACGTACCTGGTATGGTCTGAATGATGAGGGAGGCTCCTTTTGTAACTCTCGTCAGAGCACCCCTGGAGATGGCACAGGTAGCGCACGGACGTAGAGAGACACCAGTGCCTGTGAAGGCTGATCAGCTGCTGGTAAGGATGCAGGAAGCCGGATGCAGGAAGCCAGATGCAGGATTCAGGATCCAGGCAGCCAGATGCAGGATGCAGGAAGCCAGATGCAGGATGCAGGACGCCAGATGCAGGATTCAGGCAGCCAGATGCAGGAAGCCAGATGCAGGATTCAGGCAGCCAGATGCAGGAAGCCAGATGCAGGAAGCCAGATGCAGGATTCAGGCAGCCAGATGCAGGATTCAGGCGGACTGGGTCAGTGGCTGGCAGGCCAGGAGAATCCGGATGGTAGACATGGTCAGTAGAAGCCGGGTCAGAACCAAACAGACAGATCGGAGCCGAATCAGGAGGCAGGAGAATAGTGAGACAAGCCGAGGTCAGAAGGCAGGCAGCAGACAGCAGGAAACAGGAGCAAGCCGGGTCAGTCACAGGATTCAGATACAGCAACACAGGTACAGGTACAGCTGAGATCTTCCAGCAACTATCAGTTGCTGCTTGGGGTTTAAATAGGCTGATTGGCGCCAATTCATGCACTGTGCGTGTGCGCGCGCACACGTGCACGTTGCACGCGATTGTGCGCACGCTGCACATGCACTGCTCGTCTGTCACTACGCACGTTTCTGTGTGCCATAGTGCGTGTAGTAACTCAAGCCCTCCTTATGCTATGGGCATTAGTTCTACGTTCCTGACACATTCGTGCAGATGCGTGGGTGTGAAGACCACCAAGGTGTTGAATGTAGCAGGGTACTGGAACAGGAGACTTATGTGTAGTCGGGAACGCAGGCTTGGGTTGATATCATGCAGATGAAGCAGTACCAAATTGCTAGCCAGATAATGGTCGAAGTTACAAGCCAAGGTCAAACACAAAGAAGCAGAAATGAAGCCCCAAATCAGTAGACGGAAGCGGGGTCAGGTCACAAGCCAGGGTTATCATTTTAGGGAATCAAGTTGCAGGTTGGGTCGCAGGGAAACTGGAACAAGCTGAAGACCAGTCAGCAATTAGCCCATACTTCATGCTGGTTTGAACAGGCCAACTGGTGCCAATAAGCACCCGAGTACATGCACATGCCTGCACGCCCATGTGCACACACTGATGCGCATGGGTGCAGGTGCACATTTTACTGTGTGCAGGAACCAAAGTACTTTTGACCATAATCCTGAGCGTGGGAACGCAAGTAACAGAATGTGCATGAGCTTGTGCCCGTGTCAGTTTCCCGGCAATTACTGGAGCATCCTTACAAAATTAGTAACACACCCCTCCCTACTCCTCTCTGTCTGCGCTGTTCGGGCAGGCTAAAATAAGATGATAAAAATTAGGAAAATAATTGTTCCAAAACCATTATTCAGTAGGTTACTTTTAAGCATTTCACTAGAATTGTTTTTCTTAATTTAATGTTCCGTGTATTTAATATTCTTTTGTTTCTATAATTTAGTTATAAATATTATCTATATTTAAAGGTGCAGGTAATTGCAAGAGGCAAAAAAATAGACTATTGATGTAATAATGAACACAGAGCTGCATTCATATGTGTGTTTGTTTTATATTTTCCATGTGCTCAGCATTGAGGCCATAGTTCTACTCTTATTTTAGGCAGTTTTAACATACCTATCCCTTCTGCCCTAAAGTAACTCCCCCCCACACTCTCCCCTACTCTAGATGTATATTAACGGCCGAAGCCTGCCACAATGGCGGCAGCCTGCAACTACAATCTTCTTTATCTGCACTTTTAATACCCATAAACTGCCTTGGGAACATCTCATGAGTGTCTCCTGTGTTGGGAGATGGCCACATTTAGGGGCTGCCATTACAATCCTTCTCAAAACCTCAGTTCCCGGTCTGTCAAGCTGATTCAGTGGCTTCTCTGCTTTCTGACCCAGAACAAGTACACCATACCTCCCGATCGTCCCTCCTAAGGAAGCAAATTCCTCTGTTCCTCTTTTCTCACCAGCTGTCCCACTTTGTGTTCTGATGTACAGATATCTATGAAAAGTTACTATTTACCCACTGTTTAACTTGTATTCTGTACTAAAAACCTTCATATTATCTTTTAATTATTTTGTTTGCTATTTTTAAAATCCAGTATATAGGAAAAGTAACTGTGAGAAAAACAATTCTGGGTTTAACCAATCCAATCATTTTTGGCATATAAATTCCTAATAGTCTGCAGAACTGGGTGCATGGCAGGGGTGTGTCCATTGCCTAAATATATTGTGCTAGTAGCTGTCTCTCTCTCTAATCTCAAAAAGTTGGGAGGTATGATTGTACAAATGAGTTCTGACTTTGTTCACTTGCTGCATTGTTGTTCCAGAAAGTATTAAAGGCAGATACATTCAAGCAGTTGGTATGTATATATACATATTTCCCTCAGTACACGTTTTCTTTAGACCACAGTATATTTTATTATATTCTAAATGTAACAAATCACAGAAAACAGCCTAAACTGACTCTGTTGCTTAATAAAAATTAAAAAATAAAAGCCTGCAAAGACACCTAATATCCACCTCTCCAGCAGGTTGTGCCCCTCACATTGGTCTTGTCAAGAGTAACGGCCCCTGGCTCAACTTTCGATCCAACATGCTTCTGGGTGCGTCGAAACCTGGCCCCCCACTGTTCGCTGTTGTTCTTCTCCCCACGTCACGAATGCATCCTTGTAGTGACATAGATGCTGGTAGATGCAACTTCAGCATGAGGCGAGAAATGCAGGCACCGAACACTCCCAGAAGTGTCAGATTCTGGAGATTCTCTGGAAGGTCATAGCTACTGAAAATGTTTCTCAATTGACAGTCACGTTAAATTACTGAGTACCAGTACACAGCCATTGATGGAATATATTGGTAAAATGCATTGTGGCATCACTGAGACAGTTACCATAGCAACCTCTGCTTTTCTAGCAGTATTTGTGGCTTTGTCTCTCTAGTTCTCAGGGATTTTCTCTGATGTGTGCAGTTTTACCTTGATAAATACCGATAAACCTGTCACTTGTCTAGTTCATTGGGGTCTAGTAGGTGTGTTTGGTAGTTCTGGACCATTACAGGTCAGGGTATAATTTATGTAGATCCAAAAGTCACAGTGAGGAATTAACTAATTGAGGTCTTAAACAGCTGCCTCTCCAGTCACAATGAACAGACAAAATTCAAAAAATGCATAAAAAGGCTAAAAACTGATAGATCAGGGTATATATACTTAGGGTTAAAAGTGACTGGCTTGCTAATGGTTTGTCACACTGATACATCAATTTTCGGCATGGTAATTTCATGAATTTTGGTGTGTATTAAGGACAAACCATAGGATAAGCCCTGAATTAGGGGGACTTCCATTACGTGAAACACGCTGGCTGTATGTTATTGTATTCAATAAACTTATTCATATCACTTCTAATCTACTTGACCTTTTATACCATTTTGGTGCCAAAATGTTTACCTAAAAAGTGGATTATCTAATTCATTGGGGGAAATGTATGTAATTTGCACTAAATGAAAACAATTCAAACAGGATCTGATCTGCTGAGAGAACAATTTGTACTACTTTATTGATTCTGCTTTAAACTTTGGAGAAGAATTGTTACACAGTTCCTGCAGCCACTCACCTTTTCTGTCCCATCTGCTTCTACCTCCAGTGCTTGTTGAGAAACCATACTGCTCTTTCAGTTTGGTTGCCTCCTCTCCCCACTATGTGCCTCTTCATTTTCATTGAAGGCCATAGCAACAGGCCTACTTCTTGTCTGCTTGACACCCAGCCTTCCACAAGACTTACTGAGGGACACCCTGTTGGCTACAAAGGGTGCCAATCACAGCTACTGCATCCTGTGTGGTGCATATAACTTCCATAGAGCCAGTTTTATCTGAATATGAAAGAGTTCGCTTAAAAACGTACCTTTCCCCACCAGCCTGTTTTGGCAGTGTGATCTAGACAGCAAACCCATATAAAAGCATCTTGTTTCATCTAGAAAGATCTGCAGAGAGGGCCCTCTACTCCTCATGCACACTTAAAGAGTAATTCATTCCAATTTCCAAGGAGAATTTGGTAAAATGGAATTACTACCACCGATCTGACCCCCGCAGTCTTACTTGTGAAGGAATGCTCCTTTTCCATTTTTGCCTAGGAAAGTTGAATTACCCTTTAAGCAGAGCTTCCAACTGTCCCTCATTTTGAGCGACTGGCCCTCTTTTGGAACCAAACTCCTCTGTCCTCCTTAATTGTCCCATTTTTTCCGTCTGATATATAGACATCTGTAAAATGTATTAGTAAAACCTTTCATCCAACATTTATATTACTGCATTTGTTATTTTGAAAAGCCAGTATAAAAAAAAGGTTTGACCAATCATTTTCTTTGTACATTCATTCCTAATGGCCTGTGAAACTAGCTCCCATCGGCCAGTACATAGCATAAAATACATGAAAATGCAGCATTGCTGGTCATGGGACCACTTTCTTCTCTCCAGTTTTATGGTAGAAAACCTCAGCTAAATGTTAAAATAAGAACAGAAAACTGCGCAGCAGGCAGGGATGTGGGGGGAGTATATAAAGTAGAGATTGCTGCCTACTGGAGTTTCCCTTTAAACCTTTATAGGTAAAGCACTGTTTAAAATTTGAATACCAATCAAGTGACTTTAGTTTCAATTAGGATCGACACACTAATAGATTTAAAAAAAAAATCCAACCAGCCTGACTGCTTCCATTCAATTTGAAAAGGAATTAAAAATAATTCAAGTACCAGCAAGAAGGGTACTTGCTCCCTCCCCTTAAAAAATATTCCTGTAAATGAGTAACAAGGGTTGGCATCAGAATGATTGTAAGTGTCAAGTTTGAGTGAAGGTCTAAGAAAACAACGGATCAGAATACTGGCCGTGGTGTCCAACTCAACGTTTCTGTTTCCTAATTCTCATTTGAATTTACTTCTTTAGTTGGTCAGGAAATGATGTTAATGCTGCATGACAATAAGGAATGAATATTTCATCAGACACAGAACTATCTTGTTACATGGTAGGCTGAGGCTCTGAGTATTTGTGAACTGTAGTTTATTGAACACTTTATCCCGGGATATACTATCGGATCAGAGGCAGAATCCTAGATACAGGTATTGTAAATTCCATGTCCTCTTAAATGTATATCTAAATGTTTTCACTTTTGATGTAAATAAAGATATTAGAATTCACAGAGGAGTTCAGTCACCATATAAATGCACAAGACCACAGTTCAAGTGTATTTATACCAGTCCCTGAACTCCCCAGAAAATCCTTATGTACAGCAGAGGGTGTGTTATTACAACAGTTGACAGACACTAAAGGAGTAGCAAATGTTGTCTTAGCTTAGTGAATAAGCTGAAGCTAAGTTCTCTTTGAAGAGCCAGTCATATGTGAGGGGATTTTAAAAAATTGCATATTTGCTTGCACGTTTGGATGATTGAAGTGCAAAGAGCTTCAGCTTATTCACTAAGACAGGTGGACATTCTCCGTGCAAATTGAACATATTTTTTTCAAGGTGAACATTTCCTTTGCTCAGTGAACAGTCTCTATTCCAACCACATTGTGTTCATCAGTGCCTATCAGTCTAGATTTTAAGTGTTGATATGTATGTATTTATTATTGTATCATACCAACATCAAAGGCTCAATAGGTTACGGTATATCCTTCATAAGTAACTGGGGTCCTGCAATTTTTAATATTCTATTGTGAAACCCAAGCTGGACTTCAGAGGCATACACAAGGAATTATAGGGCCACAAATACAAAAAAGTTTGTAGATTTTGATCTTTTGATAACAGTGCTGTGTGAAAAGTGTATGTTATCTTTGTATAGTGAATGTTGGCTTAGCTTGGTGAATAAGGTGAAGCTAGGTTCTCTTGAATCATCTAGTTATGTGCATGTATAAAAGTGAACAATGGACTTTCAGTATGGAGCATGTGGATCTGCAGCTCTCAACATGCCCAACAGGAATACATTAGTGCTTATAAGGGCCTTTTCACATTTTCATACACCTCTGAAGATACATATAGTACCCAATGCTGATGCAAACCTGCATTTACCTTCGTACATACTGTTAAACACACACTGCACAGATCAGCGCACAACAGATCTTGGGATGTACAAAAGTGTACAAGCAAATATGTGGGAGTCAACAAGCAGCGCTTGCCTTCGATATACATTCATCACAGATGTCCTCTAAAATTTCTTGATTGTTGTGATGTGATCTCTTACACTGCCTATGGACATATTGAACTCATGCAGACTACTCCCACCCCTCTCATTAGTAAAGTTTTTCAGATGTCCAATTAGTTGTTCTTTCTTCCAGGGTAGGCTGCTCAGGTCTGTCTGCTGATACCATAGAGCAGCCTTTTTTCAACCAGCATGCCAAGGCACTATAGGGTGTCTCTACATTTTCATTTGAAGTGGACTCCTGATGTGAATGAGAGAAGTTTAAGAAACATTGGCATAGATAACAGGTGGTCTCCCAATCCAACAGAAATTGGACTTGTGAGATATTTGTCTAATATCTATGGCATAGCTGCCAATATTTGATTGATTCACCTCATGAGTCAAGGAACTTACAAAACGTTTGGAATATATTGCAGAGTTTGCTGAAAGTCATATTTGTAGCATCACAGAACAAATAATAACAGAGCCAACATTAAACAATATAACAAAAATGTCATATATTGCACCTTACCAGACCTTATATGTGATGGCTACGTTAGTTAGGGGGCTTTTTTCCAGGCTAAGAACATTTTCAGCAAGTATAGAAATGACCTGTAGATCTTGCCAGGTTATGTTTTATGTGTAAATTTGCTATAACACCATGTAAAAGAGATTGGAGTTCAAAGGCAGACCTGTTTGAGGTGCAGCCTGGGTTGTAACCATGGCTCACCCCATAGATAAACTGAGTGTAGCCACCCAGGGATGGGAAGTGTTGAATTCGCAGGGTTACCTGGTGAAAATAATGGGAAAGAAAAAAGAAAACGAATGCAGGAAAAGACAAGAACTTGCCCAATGGTCTTCTACGTGGTCTTTCACTCTGAGCTACAACAAACCAGCTCAATTATTACTGGCACTCTTTTAAAACCAAAAATGAATTAGAACTTTTTATATAGTGGGGAAGGAATAAAACCTATTTCCAGCTTTTATTGCTATCTCGGTTCCTACTGAGCGGCCTCCCGGTGGTCCAGGTGGCAGGAGGGTCAGAAAGACAGGAAGTAATGGGAAATCATAGTAATGGGAACAAAGAGTATTAAAAGGTTACAAAGGCTGTGAAGTTTTTATTGCATTGAGTCAATGTCAGAATCACTAGTGTGACATCAGGGGCATCTAGTGGGGGTGGCATGGTATGGTTTGGTCATTTACACGATACTATTTGGCTGTGGGTTTTAGGGTTAAGCCCGTAAGGCTGTTATCATATACCTAAAATATATGAAAGGACCTGGATTTTGCAGGCTTTTGATCACATGATCTCTGATGAATGGGAAGATAACCCAATCTGAATTCAGGTCCATCCCCTTAACACAGACCATGTGACCAAATTTCAAAGCATAGATCAGCAGCATTGGATGGAACTGTGTTTTTTTCCATGAAAGGCAATTTAAAAAAAAAATGTTTTTATCTCATCTGGCAAAACCAATCATATTATCATTTATATGTATATTATTACTCCATAAATCACTGTACTCTTTCACCTGCTCTAGGTTATCCGCAGAGAAAATGTTAGACAGTAATTCAGTTAGAAACTGTTTTTCTTCCTCATTGATTGGAGTGAATGCAGCTCTATCAGTCGTATGCAGACAACACTGACAGGATTCCAATGCGTAGTTAGTACACGGCATTACACATGTAATTTACTGTAGTAACTCCATTCATAATTAAGTGTAGGTTTGGTTTCTAGGCACGTCAGGGCGTGTATAATTCACCACAGAAAATCAGTCCCGTATACCAGCTGCAATAAAGAAAACCACAAATTTCTTTAAAAATTAATATAACATTTATAATTGCTACATGTGATATTATGTAATTACCAGAATAACCTTTCCACATCAGTAAGCAGCTAATTTCCTACACCTGCCAAGAAACATAATTCAGGTTGATTCTCCTTGTGCTGCACTTGGTTTGTAACTTTAAGTATACCTATCCCTACTATTAACTGCTAATTACTGTATATATCACTACAAATGGAACCATCACCGCATGACTGAATCCAGGTTTCCGGAGTATTGAAATATGGACCTATGGAAATGTAGGAGCTTAGTTCTATTCCCATCACACAGTGCCATGTGGGGCCTCAATTATCTATTGAGATGCACCCATATTGTAATGCATGGTGTTCCGGAACATTTCTCAGCAGTAAGGTTTCAAAAATGAGAAAGTTACATACTGGTGGCACCCAAGGGCGTGCCCAGGCGTGGTGTCACCCGGAGCGGCTGCCGGGTGACACCCTGCTGGGACATCATCACTCATGTGTAGGCGATGACAGCTTACATGCCATGGCTGACAATTAAATAAAAATATAAAACACTCTAAGAAGCATTTACAGTTTCCGAGACTTCTCATATATTATCTATGGGGAATTTTCAACTCTGCATGTGACCATACCAGGGTGACTCTTATTTGTCCACATAATGTTTTAATAAGCGTGATCCACAGGGGTGTCCCTCCACTTTTGAGCTTGAGCCCGGGGGGTGCTTGTGGAGGGGGGTGCTGGTGGTGCACATTTGTTGGGGGGCTGGCAGTGCATGGTAAAGAGCTCTTTGCAAACTAGGACACTCTGGCAGGAAAGGGGGAGGCAGGCCCACTTGCTGCTCCCCTATGTGATCCAAAGATATGCCGCCTGAGGCAGCCACCTCAGGCTGCCTCATTATAGGGATGTACCTGATGATCTATCAATACACTCAGCAGCGCCTTCCTGGATCCAACAGATTACGATATAGTACATTTGTAAGCAAAAAAAAAAACATGATGCCTTTGATATGACATTCTGGGTCATAACGGGAGGACGCTAGTTTGTGTCCTCCCGTTACCCTAAGGAGAACTATGGGGAAAAGCCCTGACCCCATAGTTCTCCTTTAAAATTGGAGGAAAAAAAATTAGAATAAAACAAGAGTTGCTGCTCATAGGAACCAAGTAGATTTTTTTTAATGCATAGACAAAGATGAAACCTAATTAGTCATTGTTGGCAACAGCTCCCCTTTTGCTTTCCTTTTTCTTTGTTATATTTAAATGAATGATCCTTTCTAGCGCAGAGATATGGGAGCAGCTTTTCTTAAAACCATCAATTTGAATGAATTCATTCCCTATGGGAAAGAGAGATTGGAGCTGTCTTTTTTCTAAAGGTGCAGGCTGCAGGACTGTCATGCTGACCCTGTGATCCTGGCTTCACTGCTAGTGATTAACTGTCCTGCAATAAATATGGAATTGGTCAGTGACTCACTGGTAGCAAATCCAGGATAAGGAGGACAGCCACAATACCTGTACAACATGCAATGGTATCTCACATTCTTTCACAGATTTTTGTGAAAGTAGAAGGACTACATTCTTACAGATGGCCACTGTACAGGCACTATATGTTCTCATTATTAATGCCTTGATTACCTACCATGCTTCCTATGCTTACCTTAATATGTAATTGATATAACTACTCTATCATTACATAAGCATGTTCCTGAACGACAATCAATATAGCATTATTATAATTGCAGCTAACAGTGTCCACACTATGCAGACAATGGCTGTAAGTCATCCCAAGTCTGCCCTTAAACAGCTCTTACATTAAAAAGACTCAATAAAAAGATCAGATTCAGGACCAATTAGTGTCACATTAATCTTTCCTAGTGGTAAAGAGGTGGGGCTGTCATGGATTGAGCAGATTACAGAGACTAGATTTTGCAATGACAGCCACATCTAAGTAACACATGCCTTCTCTGCTTCTTGGGAGAGAGATGCTATGCTGTCTAGGTAGAGGCCGATCGATAACAAAGAGCTGTTTAACTCCCGGCAGAGTTCCAGGGTCTGTTAGTGGAGAGGAAAAAAACACTTATAAGTAAAGAGACAAAGCCCAGTCACTGACCACTAATGTAAGTCCTTTCCTTTTGATATGCATTTCTCTCTTATTTTCTTGACCTGCTACAAGACAACATCTGATGTACCTGTAGACATATGAGGACTGTCCCCAGACCTTGATGGGTTTGGTAGCATCTGCTAGTGATTGTATGCATGTTTTTGACCTCAGGCTTTAGCAGGCACCACCTTTTGCGTTACACCAAGTGTTTTGAAGAAAATGTCTGCTGGCCAATTAGAAATGTATTTTTCATTAAATCTGGTCATTGACAATAGAGACAGGTTGGATGCGTAGGCATGTGCATCTGCAAGTAGATTCCTATGTTTAGTCTAAGGAGGATGGCAGGGAGGTGTGCTTTAGACAGTTCTGTTTCTGCCTTCCTGGGGGGAAACAATAGTGGTCAGGCAAGGCTATAGATTTATAACCTGTCTGATTGTTATTCCTCCTAAAAGTTCTGGACAGTGTTGTATACAACATCCAATGTCTATGTGCACCTTAAGGGCTTGTGTTGAAAGTCATTTAAGGCAGTACTCCCCAACCTTTTTATCGCCGCGGACCGGTCAACCTTTGATAATTTTACCGCGGCCCGGTAAGGGGGGGACGTTGATTGTTTATATTTTAGATTGTTTTGATTTAATAATTTTAATTTGTGCTGTCAGTGCCATTATTTTCTAATGGCACCACAGTCGTGCCAGGCAGATTGAGCGTTTTCCTGCTGCAATACAGCCCTGCCCGTGTGGTTGCCCACAAGCGCAGTTGAAAACACTGCGGTTTATTCGCGTGCAGATGGGGGCAGCGGGGGCTGGTTTTCATTTATTCAATTTTTATTTACTTTGGAAACATTTTATTTGTTTTGTTTTATCATTTTTTTTATTTTTTTTTGTAAATTCTTTATTTAAAGAGGTATTTTTGTTTTTTTTTAGTTACAAAAAGAAAACAGGGATGTCCAAATATGCATCACATACACGTTGTCAATAAGTCAATCTATACAAGCGCGTGTGTAAAAGTGTAAAAAGCACTTGCCCGGCGCCCGGAACTACATGTCCCGGGCGTAGGGCGATACGAATTCCGCGGCCCGATACCATTTGATCCACGGACCGGTATCGGTCCGCGGCCCGGGGGTTGGGGACCACTGATTTAGGGGGCCACCCTATTCCCCCTGCATTTGAGGTTCATTAAACCCTACAAGCAATGGTCCTACCATTAAGCCCCGACTGTGGGCAATATCCATCAGACAGTTTGGAAGTGGTGGGGTAAACTGAGCCATTTGGTTTAATAAAGTTGAAGTGCGGGTTTCCGAGATGATCCCTGATGATAACCGGCACCCACAGCCAGCTGGACAAATAGCCTGGAGGGTGTGCATTTGCTATTTGAAAGCATTGGTCCTATGTGCATGTGGGTCCTATCTTTGAGCGTTTGTTAAGTTTTTGCACATAGGTATCCACCACACTTGTTCAACATTGCAGTTGTCATCTATAAAATGTCCATGTACTGTCTTGAAGAATATGTAAAGCCAAACATTTTTTGTAGTTTTGGATAGATTGGGGCATGGTCAGGTTTTTTTTTTTTTTTAATTGTCTGTGTTCCATCAGGGTGATTTCCCTTCATTTCATGAGGGATAACCCCTTTAAGAAAGTTATCAACAAAAAAGGAAACCCTTATAGGAAAATCTCTCCTCACCTTTTGTACCTTTGACAACTAAAAAATTTGGGATTTTGCATCACTTTCTGTCCTGTTGACAATGATCACCAGGAACAGCATGGAGGATTAATCCCCTAAATGAGGACACAGGCTGTAATAAAAACCGGGTTTTAACCATTCCACATCTAAAACTATGGCTTTACATGCACTACATTTTATAACCAGTCTGACAGTGTCATTTTTTGGAGAAAGGTGATGCCAGCCATTTTTGGCATATAGAAAAAATATCAATGATCTTGGACAGGTGGTGAAACTGGATAATTATTTTCCCTGCCTTATTCTTTATATATTTAATACATATACAGTATTTGAAGGTAGATGCAGAGTTTCTTTAGTAAAGGAGAAGTGTGTGTTGCCCGCAGAAAGTCATTAGAATTTGAGTAGAAACTGTGCTATTGGAGATAACATACTGTGTTATTTATTATGGAGAACTATTTATCAACTGCACAAATCACCAAAAATGAGGCAGGAGAGATGGCGTCTTGTTTCCTGAGCTATAGAGAGCCTTCTTACGCCTCTAAAATTCCGTACACCCTATTCCCTCTGTCTGAATTCAGCTACAAATGTCTTGAAGTGAACATAAAAGAGAAACATAATAAGGAAAAGTAACAACAGTTAGTCATTTTGTTATGTTTCGTGTTGCTCCTTTAAACCTTTGTGACCCAGAAAAAAACCCAAATGCAAGCATGTAATTGGTTGGTATGGGTAACAAATCAATTTTTCTTTCTCCTAATTTGTTTGCACACATTTTCCATTCTTGAAAAAAAACTGTAGCAAAAATAAAAAGAATTCTATATTAAATATATAAACAATATAAATTTGTAGGTCCTGGATAGTCATAAATACTCTACAAACAGCAACTGCCTATCAACAAATCGAGCAGAAAAGCAATTTGTAACAAATCAGATGTCTGACAGAGACAAAATTACCTACATCCCAGGAGCAGTAATTGATGGTATGTTAATGTATTTCAGATCTCTATAATAACTTCAAAGCATTAATAGCCTGAATTCACAGCCTCAATGCAGACAGCATTAACATGATCAGAGAACATTTTGGAAAGGCATCTATACATCTTCTTTGCAGTAAAGATTTTAAAGAAGTTGAAAAGCATGTCCCCTGAGAGAAGAACCCTTGCTTTCTGTGTGGAAGGTCCCACATGCTACCTGCTAAGTCAGGTCAGGCGGCTTTGCAATCAGGGGGCACATCCTAATCACCCTGAGTGCAACACTGTAACTGGAACAACGGGTGCCATTTTTATAGTCAATGAGCTAGTGGAGAGATCACAAAGATCTCTCCCTGACTGGCTCAGCAACACAGAGTGCAGCATCACTTACCACTTATATTCCTCACATATATATATATATATATATACACACTATAATGCCAAAAGTATTGGGACACCCCTCCAAATCATTGAATTCAGGTGTTCCAATCATGTATAAAATCAAGCACCTAGGCATGCAGACGCTTCTACAAACATTTGTGAAAGAATTAGTCGTTCTCAGGAGCTCAGTGAATTCAAGCGTGGTACCGTGATAGGTTGCCACCTGTGCAATACGTCCATCCATGAAATTTGCTTGCTACTAAATATTCCACGGTCACTTGTTAGTGGTATTATAACAAAGTTAAAACAACTGGGAACAACTGCAACTCAGCCACGAAAAATGACAGAGCGGGGTCAGCGCATGCTGAAGTGCACAGTGCGCATAAGTCACCAACTATCTGCAGAGTCAATAGCTACAGACCTCCAAACTTCGTGTGGCCTTCAGATTGGCACAACAACAGTGCATAGAGAGCTTCATGGAATGGGTTTCCATGGCCAAGCAGCTGCATGCATGCCTTACATCACCAAGTGCAATGCAAAGCGTCGGATGCAGTGGTGTAAAGCACACCGCCACTGGACTCTAGAGTGTTCTATGGAGTGACGAATCACGCTTCTCTGTCTGGCAACCTGATGGACGTGTTTGGGTGTGGCAGTTGCCAGGAGAATGGTACTTGCCTGACTACATTGTGCCAAGTGTAAAGTTTGGTGGAGGGGGGATTATGCTGTGGGGTTGTTTTTCAGGGGTTGGGCTTGGCCCCTTAGTTCCAGTGAAGGCATCAGCATACCAAGACATTTTGGACAATTTCATGCTTCCAACATGACTGCGCACTAGTGCACAAAGCAAGGTCCATAAAGAGATGGATGAGCGAGTTTGGGGTGGAGGAACTTGACTGGCCTGACCTCAACCTGATAAAAGACCTTTGGGATGAATTAGAGCGTAGACTGCAAGCCAGGCCTTCTCGTCCAACATCAGTACCTGACCTCACAAATGTGCTTCTGGAAGAATGGTCAAACATTCCCATAGACACACTCCTAAACCTTGTCCACAAGGGCCTTCTCAGAAGAGTTGAAGCTATTATAGTGGCAAAGGGTGGGCCAACTCAATATTGAACCCTACGGACTAAGACTGGGATGCCATTATAGTTCATGTGTGTTTAAAGACAGGCGTCCCAATACTTTTGGCAATATAGTGTGTATATATATATATCTATATTAGGGATGTCCCAATACCGATACTAGTATCAGTGCCGAATACAGGGCATTTTCTAGAGTACTTGTACCTTCTCACAATACAAGTCTAGGAGTCCCCCCCTCCTCCTGGCCAATCACAAAGGGAGCCGTGGGCTCTTTGCTTTGTGATTGGCCAAGAGGAGGATGGATGAACATGAGACCTCAACGCTGAGGTCTATTAGATCTGCAGCGCTGCAGCTGGAATGGGCACAAGTCCAACTGGAACTGGACTTCCATCTGCGTGTACAGTGCATTCAGAAAGTATTCAGACCCCCCTTCACTTTTTACATGTTGTTATGTTTCAGCCTGATACTACAGTTGTTTAAATTCTTTTTTTTTTCTCATTAATTACCACTTAGTACCTCATAATGACGAAGTGAAAACATAATTTTAGTATTCAGACCCTTTACTCAGTACTTTGTTGAAGCACCTTTGGCAGCAATTACAGCAATGGTGCAGAAGTCCCATACTACTGGCAAATGAAATGAAGCTTGTGATGGGTTGATATGGGCAATACATTTCTTACAAACACTTCCATACCTGAGGCCTGGGGTCATTAAAATGGACTTTTGTATCTGTATTTACAGCAGCCCCCTGCGTCCTCTTGCTCTCAATGTGAACAGAGAATATTATTACATTATTGCCTTGTGATTGGAGACTCACAGCAGAAAATGACATGTCCCCAGTGTCTGCTTTGTAGAAATAACAGCTCTTGGCTGCTGTGATATACCGGTGATCATTAGACTGACTGCTTCAATAAAAAGTTTGGCCGGCTAAATCCTTTACCAAGGGGTCACATATGCTGAAACGGTATAATACAACGGGATGCCAGGGACCTGTTTGGAGAGCTGTCACATTTGCTACTATTGATTTTTCAGCTGAGCAGATTCACACTTACGCTTCTGATGAATTGATGTTCTGATCACACTGACACTGTACTGTATGTCAGGAATTTATCGACCTTCACTTCATTTCTTCCTATTGCCAAGATCTTGGGGAGAAAAAAAGGCTGTTCTCACTTCTGTGAACAGCAGCAGTTAGCACTGATGTGTTTTTTAATATGTCCTCATTGACCAGACCGTAAAGGAACCCACAAAAACATTAATTGTTGAGTTAGATTTTATAGATGCAGGCTTTAGGGTCATGTCATCATCCTGGACTACCTAGTGGACCATTGATCTGGAACATGCAGGCAGGATGTTAAGAAAAGTATACATAAACTCTAACAATCAGCTCTCCATATTGTTTCCCTTTTGGTCTGTTAAATATATTATTGCAAGATTTTCAGCATATATGTTTGATAAGCGCAAAAAATTCATGTTGACCATTTCAGAAATCCTGAGCTGTCCTGTGTCCTCTGCACACTTCCTGTGTTAGTTTAAAGAGACTGTTTAGACCTCCCAGTTCTTATCTTGGACTGCAGAATAATTTCCCTTTGTGTTGTACTGATCTGAGAGTTAAAGGGGTTCAGTAGTTTAGTAAAAGACATTGGGCAGGGTTGACAGCACTCAGTTACAAAACATTGTGTGTTGTCAACCTGCAACAAGATTTAGGATCTGAGTTCATTTTAGGCAAATCAATAGGTATTTTGCAGTACTTGCAGAGATAAAACACAGAGAAATATTTATGTATTGCAGAGATGTACTGCGTGTTTTTTTTTTTTTTTTGCCTTGACATACGCTCAAAAAGGTAAAGGCAGATTCTTTTTTTATTTTTTTCAGTTTTGGAGTAGGGAGAGTTTTGTCAATGAGTAGGGAGGGTTTTGCCAAGTTTACACACTGGAAAGATTTGGCCCTCTGTTTGTCCTAGTGATCGTCACCGTGACACAAAGTAAGGGGAAAACAAAATTTTAGAGCTGTCCCTAGAGCAAGAGGTGACGGAAAAAAAAAATCCTCAAATGGGAACAACTCAAACATGGGAATTCCATCCACTTTGGGGTACTTTCACTTCCTGTTTCACTTCCTGTTGCGACTCCAGTACAGGTAGGGAAGGGAAATCTCCCCAGCAGGCCACAGAAAAAAATTACCTGATAGGAATTTTAACCCTTCCTTACTCTAAAATGAAAACACACACAAATACACATTTTAAAGAGAAGCTGAACTCTGGAAGCTGTGACCAATAAAAGACAGGTAAAGGGCAGATGATTAATCATCAGTATTGCCTATATTACTGACTTTCCATGCCTTGTTTCACACCATGTCTGTATGGAAATGGCCATCTTGGTAAAGTCAGCATTTTGTTTCTTTAGGTCAGAGCCTCCAGCAAGGAGAACAGTGAGCAGTACAGCACAGTGCATTGCGGTACCGCTCAGTTCGAATGGCAGTGCAACATATTTAAGCGGTAAAGCACAATGCTCACTGCAATGCACATATGTGAACCATCTGTAGGGCATTGTCATGTTGGGCCCTTAGACCTGGGTTGTCCCTTTGAGGGGACACCATTAACCATTGTGGACATTTCAGCTGTTTTAGTTATTTATGATCATGCCAAAACCTATGTTTAAGTAGCAGGGACTTTGATATTTGTCTGGAAAATTGTATATGTGTATAATAAAGGTGGGTGCTTGATTATTTGTTGAGATAGTTGTACCTTTTTGGAAATGCCCTTGTAGGCAGAGGCGGCTCTCTAATTAGGCAAGTTAGGCGGTTGCCTAAGGCCTCGCGCTCACGAGGGCCTCGCGGCCGCCTAGCTCGCCTCTGCAGCTTCAACTAACCTGCCTCTGGTCAGTCCGCCCCTGGGCTTGGAGGGAGCAGCCATTTCCTCACGAGGAGAATGAGCGCCAGCAATTCCCCCGCAGCCACCGCACCGCAACACCCCTCCCCCTTCCTGGATATGTCAAGGTGCATTGAATTCAATGGCACTGCTTCCGTGCCCCCCCCGGTCGCAGTGCGATCAGAAGGATGGCAAAACATTGCCTGCGTTCCGTCCCACTGCAAAAGCAAAAAATAGAGCATGCAGCATTTTCTGCAGTTGAACAGAAAGCAGGCAATGTTTATAGCTAGTTTGCTATTGGCTAGTGCAAAGTGAAATAGCCAATAGGAATGTAGCTATGCATTCCTATGCTGATTTTTTTTTCTGATGACGGCGGCCGGCGGCTCCGATGTCAGGAAAAAAAAGAAGACACTAGAGCAGAAAAAGGTTTACTCTGCTCGATCGAGCAGAGTAAACCTTTCCAGGAGAAAGTGTTTCTCGGCCATGTGGCGCTATCTAATAGCGAGAGACTCCTGGAGTGTCTGGGAGAGTTGGGATGTAATGACAGATCAGCGTCCCTGGTAACCAGGGGACGCTGATCTGTCTCTGCAAGTGGCCGAAGCCAGCCGTGAGATCACGGCTGGCTCCGCCCAGCTGTCAGTAGCAGGCTGTCGCCCGGCCAGCTTCGGCTTTCACCTCGGCTCAGTCAAGCCGAGGCATATGCCGAGGCAACTTCGGGAGCAGGACGGGCTATAGTGAATAGCCCGTACAGCAGCCCTTCGGTCCTACTGAACCGAAGGGGTCCTGGTGCCGAAGCTAGCCGAAGGATCAGCCGAAGCTATGTCTAGATCCTTCGGCAGCTTTGTGAATAACCCCCTATGTAAAAAATCCAGCTGCCCAATACCAGTGAGTAGATCCTTCTTATTGTGTTTACTACTGAACTGTGCGTTCCTTACATCTGACCACTGCACACTGTGCGTTCCTTACATCTGAACTCTGTGCGTTCCTTACATCTGACCTCTGCACCCTGTGCGTTCCTTAGATCTGCACTCTGTGCGTTCCTTAGATCTGACCTCTGCACTCTGTGCGTTCCTTAGATCTGACCTCTGCACTCTGTGCGTTCCTTAGATCTGACCTCTGCACTCTGTGCGTTCCTTAGATCTGACCTCTGCACTCTGTGCGTTCCTTAGATCTGACCTCTGCACTCTGTGCGTTCCTTAGATCTGACCTCTGCACTCTGTGCGTTCCTTACATCTGACCTCTGCATTTTGTGCGTTACTACTGATCTCTTTGCGTTACTTATTACTGACCTCTGTTCTCTGTGCGTTACTTAATCTGACCTCTGCATGTTACTCCCTTAGGGTTATGGTTTTGCGTATAGTTGTTTGTAGAATTAGATATGAGACAGAAATAAGATTCTAGCTCTAGAAGCTGTAAATTCCTGGCTGCTGGGATTAAACGCTCGTCTTACAATATGCAATGTATACAGTTCATTTTTAATTATTGTTTGCATTTTCTTTCAATATGGGTGTAAGTGGGGGCCTCACGTTTGAGTTTCGCCTAAGGCCTCACAAAGTCTAGAGCCGCCTCTGCTTGTAGGTAATGTGTGATATGGTTGTGTTTTTACTAAGTAAGCATAACTTTTATGCCATAGAAAACCTTGCAGAGCACTACAGAATGACAACAGAGACGCATTTGGCTGAACCAATATTCCACCTTGAAGGGAAAACCTTCCCCAAAGTCCAGAGTCATCAGATACTCACAGCGGTCTACTATGTCTAAAACTGGCATTGGACATGTGCCTACTGATCTTCTGGCCACCTCTCTTATGGTTACACATAAACTGCAAGTCTCTTACCCATCATCCTCTCCAACCATGTGAAATTTTACATCAGACTTCAGATGGGAGGTAATGGGAGTGCCCACACTGGCTGCCGAGCAGAGAGAGAAAGGCAGAACAGGGATGATATCTCTTCTGTCTGCCGCCCTGGTAGAGTCATACTAGGCACAAGAGACAGAGCATAGATTTATTATATCTGTAGTCTTAGAAAATAGCAGTTTCAATATACAAGCTAAAGCAACCATGTTGCTAATGTGATATTCATGGAATCAAATGCTCTCTGCACAGCGTAAACTCTGACTGGAGGGTCCTAATTTTAAAAGCAGAATTTACCTTTAAAAGGAACCTGTTAAGATACAAATATGGATTAGATGGGAACTGACTTGTTATTTTAAACATTTAGCTTCTGGGATTGTCGTTCTGAACCAGGTAAGAAACCCAGAAAGTCCAGAGACAGCCAACCAACCAGAATTTTTAGAAGGGGAGGTCAGCAATGTCAGCCTCCATATTGTTCTCTGATTTCCTTTAAAGCCCAACTTCAGCCCAATTTTTTTCTTATGCCTACCTGAATGTTTAAAACAAACCCTCACCTTCAATATGCAGCAGTACCTCTTCTGTGCTGCAAGATGTCCTCAGTCTTCCGGGTTGAGTGACACCCAGAGTCAGCCAACCAGGAAGACTGTAAATGCAGGGTGTCATGAAGCCGCTCCATGTGCACAGCACCCTGCACTCACAGTGTATTGATGCAGAGAGCAGTGCTAATATATTAGCATTGCTCTCTGTATCATCCAGGATTGGATGATACCGGAGAAGAACAAAAAGAACCCAGCGCATCACTTGACCAGACAGAAGACACTGGAAAGTGGTAAGTAAAAAAAGGTAAGTAAAAAAAATGGATAAAAAACAGCTGGTGGAGGATAAAGCGGTCACTGGGAAGGAGGGGGAGCATGGAGTGCAAGTTTTGATGTAAACATATCAAACAATATGTTCTTCTTATAGGAAGTCATTGTTTGGACTGTTCCCTTATAATCCAAATATGATTGGACTAGAATCCCTTGCCGACCCCTCGGACACCTGGGAAATTATTGACACTATTGGAAAAGGTACATATGGAAAGGTTTACAAAGTCAGTAACAAGAAAGATGACAGTCTGGCCGCTGTAAAGATCTTGGATCCGATCAGTGTAAGTTTACAACATTTATCTATGTCTGGTTATTATATTTAAATCTATGATATTACTGCCATACAGATAACAATCGGAGTTTGATAATAATGGTCCATAGAGGCAGGTATGAATTCAAAGGAATATATAATAAAACCTTTACTATGTAAATTCCACAATTCCACTTTCAATGTAGACAGCATGGGAAATAGTAATATACCTCCATGTGGTTTTAGGATGCATTTGTTTTCTACCAGATTTGGATTGTTTTTTTACTTTAAAAGAATTAGAAGAGGGCAAACAGAAAGGAAAATATATTTAAAACTTAATTTCCATATGTGCTTCTGAATTGATATGTCAACAAATTAATTTCAAATTAGACTCCAGATACGCATCATTAAACCCAGCTAACGCCAGAGTGACTTCAATTTATTAGAAAAATAATCTGTTTCATTTCACATATTTTAATTAAATTGCTTTTTGAAGATACATTCCTTCTGCATTTTTAAACAAATTGCTGTAATATTTAGACTATTTGCGGCTTTATAATATGTTACATAATGCACTATCACCATTAAAGAGGATTAAAATAAGCTTTCCATTAATGGTTACATGATCACACTTCCTGTTTCCATTTAAATGGAGATAAATAGACCAGAGCAAAGGATTACATGCCATATGTATGTAGAAGGGTTTGTCACAGGGCAGGAAGGCAAGTGAGCTGTTAGAAAATTCAAGGCAAATGACAGCAAAGGCTAATTTTGTAGTAAGTAGTAAGAAAAATGTGGTATATCTCTTTTACAAGTTAACATGGGCTTTGCTCATGCAAAGCAAAGCAACAGGTTCACGTTCATGCCCCAGGTGCACATACTCAGCTTCCCTTTGCTCCCCTGCTACTACATTCAGTCATTCAAAGAAGACCAAATCCAATGTCACATGGAGTGAGTCACATGCTCCTTCAATGGCAAGGAAGCAAAGTAAATGTGAATATATGCTGCTGGGGATCAGGCCTTTAAGCAAACCTGTTGCTTAAAGGTGAGTTAAATTATTCTAGGTTTCAATTACATCATTATGCTTAGGGAAACTATGTCATTAAGGGCTGCTGTGCTGTGAATAGTTAAGGTAATGATGCATTGCTCAAAGCTTATAGTGTTTGAGCACTGATTGCGATGAGCAGGAAGGAATCCAGTTGTGTAAAGGTGGCCATACACTCTACAACCATCGCAAGACCATAGTCTTGCGATGGTTGTACAGGGATTAAAAAAACTTACAATCTGCCTATCTTGGACAGGCAGATCGCACTCTCGATCATCGCAAGCCCGCCCCCCTGAGGGGCGGGCTTCCGATGACCGCAATGCTGAACGGGCAGTGTGCGCGTGCGCACACCGGCCCGTCCGGCATTTGTCTTCCGAGCGCCGTTCTAACCAGCCGAGAATCGTACGATTCCCAGCTGGTTTTCGAACATGCTGGTTCGACGGAAGACGTGCGACCGTACAGTAGAAACGGTCGCACGTCTCCGTTCACACTGCTCGATTCTCGCACGATCGCGGGATTTCCCGCGATTCTCGTACGAGAATCGAGCAGTGTATGGGCACCTTAAGTCTTTTCTAATGGTCGGTAACAAGTGCTTCTGATAATCAGTGCTCATTATGCAGATTTGTATGGATCCACTGTGTCACTGGTGTGTGCTCCCCCAAGGAGTGGAGTTTAAAGAGAACCAAGTCTTTAGTAGGCAGCACACTGGTGTCAGCTGGCAAGCACCTGGACCAAAGTACCAACTTTTCAGAAGGAAGTCAACAATGGCGGCCTACATATTTCTTTAAGTATACATTTAATGGCAGGCAATGGTGTTCCCTAGTTTGTGGTTGATCCTCCATGTATTCTGTTGGGTAATCCAGGAAGTGTGGGTAGCATAGAGAACAGCACAGGTCTGCATAAAGCTTAGTAAGGTATGTTACAACGTACAGGAACAGCTTAAGGTGGTGGGAGCCAGAGTGAAGGGCATGTTATTTATGGTCCCAACCAGCAGTGACCTAACTCAGCCCCTTCCCTATTAGTTGAGCATAGATACTAGATGGCAGACATATTTAGGCCATCAGTAGAAACCCCTGGCAGCCAGGAAAATCCAAACCAGCCAACTGAGTCTCTGCTGGGGTCTAAAAATGCTGAACACAACTGTCACTTTGCAAAGTTGGAATTGCAGAGAATACGTAACAATGGTCTACTTTGTTGATTAATATTACTATAACCTTGATAGTTTTCTTCAAAGCCTGAATAATCTTGTTTGCTTTCTCTTTAGGATATTGATGAGGAGATTGAGGCAGAGTATAACATACTGCAGTCACTTCCCAACCATCCAAATGTGGTCATGTTTTATGGAATGTATTATAAGGCTGATCAGTATGTTGGAGGACAACTTTGGCTCGTTCTAGAGGTAGGTGAAATCCAGAATATATAGTACTATTTATAGCACCATATTCAAACAGCAAATACACAAATCAAACATATAAAAATTATACTTTTTGGAAACCTGCAGTTCTGTAGACCCTGTGTCACTGACCTGGCAACAATTCTAAAAAGCAAAATGGCTTTCTTAAGAGGTTAAGAAAATAGATAATAGATATTTGTGACAAGGGTAGCAAACTATCAAATGAGGCCGACAAATGGGCAATACTCGAGAGTATATAGCCAACACTGGTGTTGGTGGAAATAAGTGGGCAACAAACAACTATCTTGGCAATATGTGCGCGCTGTGCAATAAATGAGCAATGGTGGCATTATGGGAGCAGCAATCAGGCAAATGTGGCAATACATGGGCAACAAATGAGGAATTGTGACAGAACAGGGGCAACAAATGGGACTCATGACAACACAAGACAAACAAACAGGCAATGGCAGTAATAGACAGGTAATAACATGAAGGGACAAAATTTGGAGCTCAGTCTGCTCCCCTTTACCCTTCACCTCTAAGTAGTTCTATTCACTTCTTCACTGAGAAGATGTGTGCGGCCAGAGGGGGGTGTTGGAGGTTGATATATCACAGCATGTACCTTCTTCCACATCTCACTTCTTCACAGCACAAACTCCCTGCTCTGCCCACTGCATTACTTACAAATTCTGTCCTTAGTACCTGTGTGTCTTGTCTTCTACCAGTAACCAGAATCAGAAGGTATTTCCTAGTTTATGGAGAACCCTTCTGTCTGACACAAATAGAAAGGGGTACTTGCAATGTGGAATTGTGGGTAAATCAAAGACAAATGGGGCAGAAGTGAAGCTGTTACCCCTAGCCACCATACTAGATGATTTATTTATAAGTTTACACTTGGCTGCCTTAGGTGCATTTTTTGTCAGCTCTATTGCAAAGATATTTCTCGATAGAATCTTCTGCTAGCTATCAGTGGAAGCAAAAAAACATGTACCCATTAATGACAAGGCAGCCTATGGCCATGAAATGTGTAGGGCTCCTTCTCTCCTGGATTGACCTGTTCCTTATGTTTATCTAGTCAGTTCCTTCTCTTTGTTACACCGCACTGCTATTGCTTATTTTTTCACGTTACTTGTTGATTAATGGATTGTTTTATTGATTCCCTTTTACATTTTTGTTTTGCTTTTTTTCCCTATTTACTTTTTCATTGTTTATTTAGTAGATATTGAATTGTGTCTGCAGTGATGAATCACTCTTTAATCACGTTGTCAACTCTATATTTATTTTTGTTCTTTAGTTATCTGTATTCTAGATTATTTGATCTCTTCATTTAAAGCTTCTGTCCCTTCTTTACTTTGGCCTGTGGCCAGACCATAAACAGTCAGATGGCTCACCGAGATAAATGGGTGGTGAGACCCTTGCCCATTCTTGATTGAGATTGTTGAAGCCATTGAGGACCTCTCAATTATGGAGGGTAATGCCCAATTTCCACAGGAAGAGGACACTGTCTTGACAGTGGGAGGTGCTTTATTTAAAAATATAAGGAGTCCACACCTCGGGCATCTGCGTCTCTTTCAGCAGAGCCACGTTATATGGACATTTTTTGAAAACACTCTTTTAAAGAGTACAAAATCCAACTGAGTCTGTGATGTAGATACTGGATTACTTGAAACAAAGGTTAAAGATGAGATAAGCCTATACAATGCTTTTGTGGTTCCTGGCGGCAGTATGAACAGTCACATAGAATTTTCGGCATCCTCGCATTACTGGTACCCAACATGATCTGATCTGACCCTCTGCTAACTTATGAATTTGTCACATGTGTGATATTAGTAGTTTCCTTTATCAACAGGGAACAGAGAATAGTTGGTGACCTGCTAACATAGTGGTTTTTTTAAGATATATCTAAAGCCAAAATGTAGTTTAAGTAGGAAAAGTATAAAACCCCTAACAACTTTCTTCTTGTTGTCTGTGTCACATCGGGAAGATTTCCCTTTGCTTCCTGACCCGGAGACACAATGGGAAGTGAGAAGAGGTCTCCCAATGTAGGGGAAATCCTCTCTTAGACAAATGTACCAGGAATAAGAGTCACCATTAGAAGATTTCTCATCTATTCCTGTCTTGGTAATAATTGAAACATTTTATATTTTCCCTCAATTTTAGTCCTGGTAACAATGATTACCAGGACAAATAAAGACAGCGTATCTCACAGACCCCAATAAGAATATCATAACTCTTTCTTCTCTATTAAAAACAAACAAAAAGGGTTGTCTTTAGATATACTGTAAATGTGTATTTGCTCAGATTTCTGGGAGGAGGCTACTGTTTTTAGTTTTATCCTATTTATTATGTGTTCACTGTATATTTATACACTTTGCTTAGCAGGTTTAGGCCTGGGTCTGTTTCCACAGGAATTAATTTCGTCCTACTTTGTATCTGAAATAGTTCTACAGTCCCAGCGTATCCTCTCCTGTTATAACATCAGCATTGTAATAGGAATACATACTAGAGTTGTTTTTGATAATACAATCATACAAGGCAGTTGTGGGTAGTCAGGCAATCATACAATCATAGCTTACTTGAAAAAAATACCTTTTATGTAGTAAGTGCTGCCTTCCATCTGCCCATCACTCTCACCAACTTCATGGGTTCCCATCGTGCTTTGCATCTCTTCCCCTGCTGCTTGATGTGATGCAATGCTTATTTCTCAAGACTACATATCACATAATGCATTGCTTCCAGCAAGCAATAATTATGTTACATTGTTCAGCTGTTGAGTTTAGTTCAGAAGTCAGGCTCTGTGAGAGCTGTCACACAAGGATGTATGTCAGTGCATTAAGGAAGTACATCCTATGGACATGTTCAGTAAGTAAGTCCACAAACTTCTAGATGGATATGGTTATTAGGAGTGGGATAGAACTTATGGAAATTCAATGTAGAAATACATATTTATTTTTAGATTTTGACGATGGATACCCTATAACTATACTATAAACTGATCAGTGCCTAGAATTATGTTTACTTGGCTATTATACACAGGAGATGAGTTTTCTCTGTGGATTTTAGGCAGGTGAGCTATGGTAGGTAGGTTCCCCTCTCTTGCTACACAGGGCTGAGTTGGCTGTGTAAATCTCAGGACTTGACGGAATGTAAATCTTATGGCAAACAAAGTTTTCATAGCTTTCATTTGTGTGTTTGCCTGGAGTTTAGCTTTAATTCCCTATTTTGCTTACACAGTTGAAGCTATATTATTGGCAGTGATATATAATTGTAAGATAACTGCAACAAGGGAAACATTGCATAATGCTATCCTTTTTGTCTCAGCACCCAATTGATTAACCATCCCGTTAATGAGCTGTGAAAAAAACAAAACCCTAAAAGCTATTGGTATTCTTGTTAAAACAGAGACGCTTGACATTCCCTGAGAAGTAATTGCCGTCACTTGCTTTAGATTTTTATGGCGCTGAAGTGTATGGTATGGGGAGAGGATCCAGTGTCTCCATCAAGGAACAGGTTTTTGTGATCTTGGCCAGAAAATTAGACTGAACACCTACCCATACCAATGTAATGACATAGGTCAGATGATCCAACCACCCCAATGATGGTGCTGCTCCTCTAAAAAGTAAACAGCAAACATAAAATGACAAACCCCTATGGTAATTCACCTTTACGGAGGTAGCAGGTACCAGCTGGACATCTAGAATATCTTCTTATGCTGCTGCTGTATGAGAAATATGACAGATATCAGAAGAAGGTCAATTGTGGCCCAATTTCTATGGGTATCATAAACAGTATCATGTGATTGAGCTGAAGGAGCTTTCTGCTTTACGTACTGTATATCTTGTACTAATGCTTTGAACATTCAATAGATAAAATATAATGGAGGGGTATTCATCAGAACGGGAGCAGACAAAATCTATAGTGGCTTTGCATTGCAGCCAATCAGTTTCTCTCTTTCATTTATCAAAGCTTAACTGAACAAACTGAAGAGAGAAGCTGATTGGTTGCCATACACAACTGCTCCAGATTCTGTCAGCTCCGGTTTTGATAAGTTCCCCCCAATATTTGTACTTTCTGCAGGACACAGTTTATCTTGCAAAAGCCTTACAAAAATTAACCCCTTATCAGGGTTTATATTCTTCCTGTATATAAGTGGGTAAGCAGCCTAAGCAGATTGGCATTTATTGCTTTTCATTAACCTAGAGGAAGTGTAGCCCTTCACCTTTTGTGAGGTGGTGTCAGGGATCCCAGCGCAGGTGACCCCACACCTGCACAGGTACCCTTACAGGCAGACCAAACACATGTGACCACACAGACCAGGTAAGTATGGTATATATAAATATTTTAATAAACCTAGCAAGCTAACTAAAACAATCCACAACAGGCATAAACCAAAAATGTAACAACACAGGAAACAGGGTACTAAAATAGCATGCAACTATCAGGGTCTCAGGGTTCAGGCCAGAGGACTCAGACAACAGGGGAAGCAACAAAATCCTGAGGCAAGGTCCAGACTGCAGGGAGGGTTTAAATACCCTCCCAGGAGCAATACCTAATGGGCTGATTCCTGGCAGCTGTGAGACACCCACAGGTGAGCACTGGAGCTGCAGGTACCAGCACCACCCAGTGGTGGTCTGGCACCTACCAGCCCCTGGCTGCCTGGAGAATCCTGCAGGTGAGCCCAGGAACTGCAGGGCTCAGCTCCAGCGCCACCTGGAGGCGCTCTGGATCCTAACAGGTGGCTACTAGAAATTTAGTGATTGGATCTCTTTCATCCAGTGTTGCATGCTGGGATAGGGTACACATACTGGAGGGAATTGCCATCCCATTGTAACCCACAATAACAAGTGACCAGTGGATTCCCTGAGGTAACCAACAATAACACATGACTGGGGTACAAGCTGGGGTCAACCACAATTAGCAGTGACAGGGGTACACCCTGGAATAGCTCACAGTAAAACCTGACGGGGGTACACACGGAGGTAATCCACAATATCCAGTGACGGGGAAACACCTTGGGGTAACCCATAATATCAAGTGACTGGGGTACACCCTGGAGTGTCACACAATAACATGTCACCAGAGCACAACCTGGGGTTACCTACAATCCCAGTGACTGGAATACACCTTGGGGTAGCTAGTAGTAGAACATTTGCTGGAGTAAACCCTGAGGTAACCCACAATAACAAGTGACCAAAGCACACCCTGGAATAACCCACAATAACCACTGACTGGAGTACACCTTGGGTTAACCCACAATAACCACTAACAGGAGTACACCTTGGGTTAACCCACAATAACCACTGACTGGAGTACACCTTGAGTTAACCCACAATAACCACTGACTTGGCGTAACCCACGATAACCTGTAAATGGAGTGCACCGTGGGGAAACCCACAATCACCAGTAATTGGGATATACCTTGGGGTAACCCACAATAACCACTGACTGGGGTACACCTTTGGGTAGCCCACAATAATAAGTGAAGCTAGTTGTGTATCCCACATTATGGTTTATTTGTAGCACAGCATTTAAGGGCATTAGAGAGAGCATAGAGATCACTGCCTGGTGGCTGAAAGTAGTAAATATGAATATGTTATATTTACATAATACAAAATAGATAACAAATAGTATTTATAAGATTGGTTGTTAATAATATATATAAATTAGCACTATACATTACCTTTAACTATACATACACTACAAAGTGACACTTTAGTATTATGAAATAAGCAACATTGCTATATAGGTATACATCATTCGTGATGATGATGATGATGATGATGATGATATAAGTGAAGAAAAAAAATAATGATGTTATAGCTATAGTGCACTATAGGTTGTTGTGCCAGATGAAGTTGGAGCAGTAAAGTGGCTGTACAGTACATCTGTCTTTCTGATAGCATTGGTTCCGTTTCCTGCTCATTGATAGTGCACCCAATCATCCATCTGAGCTGACATTAAACATCTTTAAATTGCTCATTTGTTTCAGCTGATGCTAATCTCACAAGCACTTACTGTACATCAGAGCAGCTCCATTAAGTTTGAACAATGGAAATAAACACAGCTGATCTCAGGATGGGTGCAAGACTCCTTCCCCAAATCTCTCCTGTAATTCAGCACTCCACATTCCATTAATACAATATAGACACGTCAGTGAATTTATTGTAGGAACCATGCCAATAGGAATTTAATGTAACTATTTGCAGTGCCAGATGCACTTACTGCATTGATTCCTTGTCACTTAAAAATGATAAGTAAAACAATTGTTTAGAATTGCAAAAATACATGAGTTTGATTTAGTATTTCTTTATTCCTTTTCAAGGTTTTTGTTATGAAAATGACGAATGGTGCTTTAGTTAAAGTGTATATTCACTTTTACTGCCACATATGTTTGTTATATAAAGTATATATAAGATAAAGTAGGTGTTATCCCAACTAGGCTGCAAAAGTGGAATATATACTTTAGAATGAACGTAAGCTAAAAGTGTTGCTGGTGCTTGCAAAAGTGTGTAATGCCAGTTGCCCAGTGCTTCTTTACCAGGGTTGGGTAACAGTTGGCCTGTGTATTGGGCACAACAAAAGGCAGGTAACATTAGGCCTTCAACTACTGGGTAAAGGCTTTCTAGTCCTCGTATTTCCATTTACTACTGCAGGAGCTGTCATGGGACCAGCCTGAAGTTAACTTTCAGGCTGCATGTACAGTATATACAGTATTTGCATTTCTCCTACTGTAGTGCATATTAAAATTAATATTCTCAGTTTACTGAAGCCTGACGTTTCCCGACTTTATGGCTCAGCCCTACCATCTGCCATTCTGCTGTCAAATGAGAGTGCCCCGATGGGCCACTCAGACCTCTCTTATTAGGAAGTGTCAAAGTAAAAAAGTAACTTTGACATGCAGATTTCTTTCTCGCCCAGTTGTCATCTGTGAATACTTATTAATATACTAAAAAATCTAAGTGCAGACCTAATTGCTGTTATATGGACCTTGATATTTCCTGTAAAAGCTCAGTATTGCCTACCCGTTCCCCAATCTCCTGAGCATTGCGACCGAACGCGTGGTAAAACTTTGCCAGCGTTCCGTTCCACTGCAAACGCACAAAAATAGGGTAAAACGCAAGGGGAAGTTTCTCAGCGATCGCGGTGCGTTGCAGCAGCTATCGCTCTGGAATGCACACGCTTTTGGTGTGAACAAGGCCTAAGGCCCCATTCACACTGAGCGATTTATCTAACGATTTTTGCAGCGATATCGCTCATATTTCCACGGGATATCGCTCTATGTAGCTTCTCCAATCCATTCCATCTCGTCGCTTAATATCGCTCAATATCGCTTGTAGCTTCTACATGACCCTTTTTTCGAGCGGGGCGGGCTTTCGATGATCGCAAGTACGATCTGCCCGTCCAAGGTGGGCAGATCGTACGGGCTTTCAAGAAGCATACGACCATCGCAAGACAAAAGTCTTGCGATAGTCGTAAGGTTTATGGGCACCTTAAGTGTAAACCGCTGTTAAAGCGTTTAAAAAAAACAAAACTTTTTGCATATATCTACTGCTTGCTAGCAGTATTGCTAGCAGTAGATATAGCCAAAAAAACGGAGGGTTTAGAACCCCTTTAATTATTCACATACATTTGAAATGCTATAATAAAGGGAAGATGTAAAAAAAGAAATATGGAGGCTGTCATTACTGATCTGCTTCTAAAAATGCTAGTTGCCTGTCTGTCTTGCTGATAAAGACTTTAAAGTGTTAATGACCTGATCAGTTACTGCATGCTTGTTTCAGGTCAGTGAAAGCCATAGTCATGACAGCAGACAACTAGTGATTTTAAAAACAGGTCGGCAATGGCTGCCACAATATATTTAACATTACAAGTTTTCTTTAATCTTGTTACGTTGCTACTGGGTTTTCTGAATTTTTTTAGCCCAGTTTTTATAGACCAGTTGAAGCTCAGTTTTTTTTAAGGTAATGCAGATAGGCTGCATTTTTATACATTTTTGGGTTACTTTTATATTTTTTTATTGCACTATTTGCTACAGCCACTGGCATAGTGCACCAATCAACTTCACTGCTCGGAGAACATGAGTGCTGCTGTTTGGAGAATTTGCAGGTGGTGTGTCGGGCTGCAAGTTATCTGAACCAATGCCCACTGTATTAAAGGGTAACTCCACTTTAAAAATATAAAATGAAAAAAATCTTTAAAAAATTAATATAACATATATAATTGTTGCACAGTTATTAATTTTATGTTATTATAAATGACTTATCCATTTAAAACTGTAGCTGCTGTAATGTTCTAAATCTATCAGAAAATGCAATGCATTATGGCGACCTAGAGGTGCTCTGTACACAGTTGGTGTACAGAAGGCCTCCAAAACTGTCACTTCCTGCTTCTGTGATTGGATGACTGATTTTCCCAGAAGTCTGCACTAAGATACGAGTATAATTTTTGGCACCCACTGCATTAGGAATTTGATTTTTAGTAACATACTCCCTAGGTGTTAATTACAGCTAAAGGGATGCAGACACTGCACCTTTCCTGATTACAACACGCGAAGTTCATCAGCAGGTTATAATGAACCCAGAATCAGGAATTAGTTTAGAAAGGACCTGGAGAAACAAACAGCTTTTTCTTCAGAACAGAAACAGGTAGATAACTGCAACAGTTTGATAAAATCATTGCAATGTACACAGATCACGGTGAGGATTGTTTTTTTCTCAACAAAAATGGTATTACTCTTTAAGCAGTGATCTGAATCTCCAGCAAGTTGCCCACACAGGGCATTTAACCGTAGATGCGGCACCCTAGTTAATTACAAATATGAAAAAATAGGACACCCACATGTATTACTGTTCATGCAGCCTGATGGCATTACAGTAATAAAGAGTTAAGCTTCAACTTGGATTTATTGATGACACGTAAGGTGTAATAACCTATAGCAATCATTTGGATTTCCTGTTACTGTATCCAACTCAGCTAATAGTGTAGTAGTTATGGGTTACTTCATTTTGTACATTCATCACTGCCTTTGTGACTGAGGCAGTAAAGTAATTCTACTCTATCACTTAGCACAGGTCGAGGTCAGGCTGGCCTACAAAATGGCTGAACTAATGCGCTGAGGGAAAAAAAATCACAGTGCAAAATAATGGCATATAATTTATAGAAGCAATCGACTCCATGCTTCAGCATCATTTTAACATGGAATTAGAAAACATGCAAAAACATCAAGAGAGACACTACAGGGACTGGAAAAGGATGGTTTAGAAGCTAATGTTGTGGGTAAAAACACATTCACCAGAGCCCTAATTCCTGCGTTTTATCACCTCTTTTGATGTATGGCAGCACACTAATGGAAACGGCTTGCAAGAAGAACTGCTATTCTGAATCAGGATGTTTCATCTCAGCTGCTGGCAGAGCATGCTATCAGGTCTAAGTATAGAGATATGGCTGCTGTCTATTTTATATTGCCTGCCAGTGAAGGCAGCCATGCAGCAAACGCCTCAAATGACTGTAATTTGTTGCCTCATTGTTATCAAGTACATCAATCTTTTCCTGCCTGACATTTTCGTCACATGGAGCTAGAGTTTCTAAAAATGACACAGCTCTGTGAGTTTTTAAAGGGCACATGCCGTGGGCTTATAATTTCATATCTCGCAATTTCTCTTTTTTTCACTACCTGTATTTTTTTGCCCATTTTCTCTTGTTTTCTCTTTCTTCCTTTCCACAGTCTCTTTATCTCACTTTGGCATCGCTGATCACAAATATTGTATGAAGAATGGAGTCTCACTGGGCCCATATTCTCGCTGATATAGTGTTGTTGTAAAAACAGTTGCAACTATGTCACTGCATCTAGGGACCTTATGGCCCGTGGCAACCAATCAGCGTCTCTTTTCAGTTTGTTCAGTTAATATTTGAAAATGAAAGAGAGACGCTGATTGGTTGCCATGCACAGCTGCTCCAGATTTTGTCTGCTCTAGTTTTGATCATTTCCCCTCTCTGTGTATTACCATCCCCTTTGAGCATATCTCCCAACGGTCCCTCTTTTGGAACCAAATCCCTCTTTCCGTCTTTCCTCCTCAGATGTCCCTATTTGTGGTTTGATGTACAGATATCTAAGACAAGTTTCTATTTAACTACCAAAAGTGTTATTCTGTACTAAAACTTTTATCGCATCACTTACTTATCTTGTTTGCTGAGATATGCGCTTGAGCAGGCATGCGGCTAATTTGCTTCTGTAGGCAGAGAAGGGAAATACTGTGCAAAGTGGAGGGGTTTTAAGAGTTGGATTGGGTTTGCTTGTGTTACCACCTCGTCTGGAGAACCATACATGAAAATTTTACATGAGGCACAGTTTACATGAGATTGGTAACTCTGCTTTGAGATCAGGAGCAGTTGCCACATTTTTTTAGGGGGCTTTGTAGGGGGCTAAGGGAAAGCTGTATCTACAACAAAAACAAGATATAAAAAAGATGCAAAGGGGGGAATTTACTAAGACTGGAGCAGACAGAATCTAGAGCAGCTGTTCCTGGCAACCAGTCAGCTTCTAGCTTTCAAAGCTTAACTGAACAAACTGAAGATAAAAGCAGATTGGTTCCCATGCACAGCTGCTCCAGATTCTGTCTGCTCCAGAATTAGTAAATTCCCCCCAAAGTATTTATTAAAAAAATAGCAATTTAGATATTGCTATATA